>NC_034009.1:8000936-8215965 GCF_000346465.2 Prunus persica
TCTTGCTCTGAATAGTCTTCCTCCCAAAATCAGCTTAACTTCTTATCAATTGTCCCATCCCTCTCAGCCGAACCCAGGTAGTTCTCTCTCTCTCTCTCTCTCTCTCTCTCTCTCTCTCTCTCTCTCTCTTTACTGGACCATCGTGGGTTCCATTTTTTGCAGATTGATATGTTGGTTTTTTATTAATTTTTTTTTTCTGTATTTTGATGGCATGACTTGTTCGAAAACATACTTCTTTGTTGTTTGGGATATTCGTCTATATGTTGGGGAATTTTTTTTTTTTTGTTGCTCTTTTTATGTGGGTTTCTACCAATTTTTATGGCTTGAATCACCTCTGTGTAGAATTTTGAGTTTTTTGTTTATGGAAATTCAATTAGTGCTTTATTTATTTATTTATTTAACTTTTCTGAGTTTTTTAATCTTGAATCTGAGTTTGTATGTTTGGTTTTCAATATTCCTGTAATCTTGAATGTGGGTTTCAATTCTTGAATCTGGATATGTGCCATCATCTATTGTGATTTTTGGTTCCTCCCATGGTCTGCTTTTTCTTAAATTTAATTGGGATATCCCGTGAAAATTCCTCAAGTACAAGAGAAAATAGTTGGGAGTAGTGAAATGTTCATATTTGTCTTATATATATATATATATTTATTTATTTATTTATTTTGGTTTCATTTGTAACTTTGAATGATTGAAAAAGGGAAAAACTATATAATCTTGATTTTCTTAAGTCTGTTTATCATATAGGTTGAATTTTTAGATATTAAGTAATTTGCAATGTAGTAAATGAGAAGGCATCAGTATCCTGTATAATTGTATGAATAATCAGGGAAAAAAAAAATTCTAATTGTATTGTTTGGTTTATCACGGTGGATAAGAATTAAGTAAGCTAGATGACAAATGTGCTTTAGCTTGGTTCATTTACCAAACCTACATCAAAACACTACGAAAGTCAATATATGTACAAACTCCAACCACATTGCTTTCTAATTTTCGCCAAGTCTTTTCAACTCTCAGTTATACACGAATGAAAAGATGGTGAATATAGGGGGCCTCATACTAAA
This sequence comes from Prunus persica, assembly GCF_000346465.2. Lineage (NCBI taxonomy): Eukaryota > Viridiplantae > Streptophyta > Magnoliopsida > Rosales > Rosaceae > Prunus > Prunus persica. The sequence goes on from NC_034009.1 coordinate 8,002,001, forward strand.
GTGTATGTTTTCCTCAAATGCACTTGATATTAAATATTGCTTGGACCATGTGGTGACCTTACTGATTAATGTATGTTCTTTGTGATATTAGTTGTGATTGTAGTTTTCTTTCTAAAGAATATGTTGTTGGGTTCTTTAGTAGGTTAGAGGAAGAAGGAATTGCTTAATTTTGCTTCCCCTGTTGAATTCCATTAGTTTTAGTAAATATTAAATTGGGTTTTTTGTTTTGAATTTGGAAAAACAGATCTGTTCATGTCTTATATGTACCCATGTCATTTTAATTACAGCTTTCTATGTAATGCATATTATATAGATACATGCGTATATTGCGTATATTTAAATATACGTCGAAGTAGGATTAAATTGGGTTTGGAGTTGAAATTGTTGATTTTTGAAAATTATTTAAGTTGCTCTTTGCCAATTGTGGTTCTTTCTGTTAATAGTTGTTTTGATTGATTTATGATGAAGATGATTATTTAATTTTGGTAATTAGGTTAGTTGTGTTGAGGATTTTTGAGAAATTGGGAATTTCCGTGTACTTGCAGCTCTGGTGATTTTTGTTGCGTTTCTTCTGATGACATGGAGCTCGTATTTGCTTTGTTTCCATTTTTAATGGGTTTCTGGGGCGAGTCCTGCCTACTTTCAAAATGGATTACATCTTAACCTGCTCACTCGTTAAGGGTCAAATTCGTCCATTACATAACTTTATTTACTTTCCTCTTCTTCTTCTTCTTCTTAACTAGGAGGATTCTCAATTTTGATAGGGTTACATTCTTTCTTACAGAGAGTAGATTAGAGAGAGATGGCAAATCAAGGTGCAAAGAAGCGTAAGGAAGAGAACGGCCGGCACATGGCGAATCTCCGTCGCCTGATTGTGGCCTGTAATGTATGATTAATGCTCCGTCGCTGAGTGTATTTGGTGATCATAATTTCTATTTCAAAACCCATTGAGTATAGTGATGTTGATGTTATGTTAATGGATGTAGGTTATTTATGTGTTGCTAAGGATGCTCATTTTCCATTCTACTTTCACCTGGAAAAATTGGGTTGCTTTGCTTCTGACATCCCTGGCTTATTACATCCCCTATAAACAACTTGCCCAGATGGCAACTCCTTCTTATGGCAATGATGGGGAACTTCTAGATGGTGGCTTTGATATGACCACTGGTGGCGTGTGTGGGTATGTCTTTATTTTCAGTGATATTTCTTATTATTTGCAGGACCTTCATTTCTTGTTCATTTCCTTTCAGACAATGCTTTAGATAGGATAATACCAAGGGTTTGAATTTTGGGCGCTTATCGAATTATAGGCATACCCTTGTAACTATTTTTGACCCTTGAGGTATGTGCTCTATTGGGGTCCTTAATTAAGTATGGTACTCAATTATGTAATTTATGTTCATTTGAAGTACTAAAAATGAAAAATCTATTTATTTTCAACGTTAAGAGCTGTTAGACTTTATTTATAAGTTATAGGATTTGCAGTGTGGCAACAGTTGGAGTACAGTGTGTTTCTCTTCTTTGGGAACACAGCAACAAATGAATAAGTTAAACCATACAATTTTATATTTCGACAACCGACTCTGTTCTATGCTACTTTATTGACATCTAGCATCCCTGGCACTTTTGAATGCTGTAGAAATGTAGGATGTATTCTTGTGGTATTAATACAAACGCACACGCGTACACGTGCACGTAAGCATGCTTGCCTATGCACAAACACATTTGATTTATGGTAAAATCTTGACTTTTGGTTGGTCATGTCTTGCAGGTATATGCATGATGTAATTTACATCACAAGCTTCGTGCAAGTCATGTCCATAATCTCTGGAAAATTTTGGTACACCTATCTGCTGGTAAGATGTGATTAACGTTTTTACTTGTTGTCATGCATTCATACATGCCTGCAATAGAACCTTGCTTGTATATTTTCCAAATAGGTGGGCATTCATCACCTATTAAGAGAGGCTACCCCCAGGTGACCTAGAATCTTCTTTGTAAAAGGGCCATGAATAAGGAAGAGTAGTCACTGTATTAGCTTTGACTTAGAAGGAGATATTGCTTTGGTTTAATTGGACTAGTCTCCCATGCAGCACTGTCACTTGGTCCTTGACGGGTTAAAATGACCCTTCTATTCTAACCTGGTATTTTTTACTGTATTTTTATCATTTGTCGGTGGAGCAGTAGGCTGTTATATGAGTAACACAAAAGTTTGTCTTTGGCAACTGTATTGTTGTAGGAAATTCATCTGATGGGTTTAGAAGGTGTCACTAAAAGATTCTCATAATTTGACTACTCGATTTATGTATAATAACATTTTAGGATTAGAGATACCAGACAAATATGGCTATAAGATAAGGTCTTTTTTTTCCCTTTTTTTTTTTCCCTTGGAAAATTTTCAAATAACTTCTGTAAGAGGGACAGAAATAGGTGGTTTTACACTTTCTTTTGTTGGTTTCCAGATCCCAGGTTTTGGAGTGTACAAATCATGGGGTTTCATTAAAGGATTTATGTCGCAAGGCTCAGAGGTACTCTCTCTTGCTTCTGTATTTGCATGACAGAATATTATATTTGAAATTGTGTGTAATTTGGTATCATTTATGTGTGAATTAGGGAGGTGTCGAGGATGAAAAGACTCGGAAGAAGAGGGAAAAGATGGAGAAGAAGGCTTCAAGAGGCCAGTTTGTCAAGACAAGAAGTAGATAATCTACTTTCAGAATGAGTTACCAGCTTTTGCTCTAAACCAGTTCTCTTGATGCTGAGTTGTAGTACCTTGGCTGAGTACATGAACTGTATAATTCCGACTTGGAGATAGCCAAGAAATGTGTCTTGGTTTGGATGCCCATGCTCTGCTTGTTTCTTACTCTACGCATTCAAAATCGGATTTGTTTTAGCCAATGGATAGAGATGCACCTTCACATTTGGGCAAGACTGCTACAAATCTATAGGTGAAGAATGGGTTTTTAATTGTATCTCCAGATCTTTTCGATTTTCGATACTTCTTACTAATGAAACTTACGATTACTCGACGTAAATGAAAGAGTTCTCGAAGATCGATTGATATAAATTTAAAATTTGTACGATAAACACACATACATCATAGAAAGAGAATGCATGCCCTATAAATAATTCATCCTCTGGTTTGCAGGTTGAGGCTGAAGTCCAAAAAATAAATTATTGGCATTTGGACAGGAGATATAGTAGCACTATGCATTTGAAAAAGAAGATATAAGTAAAAAATTGTTCCAAGCTTTCATAGTCCATGTTATAATTTATACCCATGATCTGAAGCATTTCATATGTTCCTAGGTTATCACAAAATAAGATTCGAAACAACAATGGATTGAGGAGGAAGGGATATAAGTTTCAAATTTTGTTGTAACCCAAGAGAACAGTGAGTTTGTGGCCTAATGCAAAAGGAAAAAAAATTTACGAATGATACAAGCGATATTGGGTGAAGAATGACGGAGGTGATATTAGGGGAAAATTTGAACGCATAACTTCCGGTGCAATAGTAGGACTATTCCAAAAGATTAACTTATTGATTATGTTTGTTACAACTTCGGAAATAATATGACTTAAAACCGTCAATACATAAGGACTTACAAGAAGAAACCAAGGGACAAATAAAACTCAAACAACAAGAACCTTAATACAAAAGTGCATATTCTCCATCCCTTGGCTTTTGAGGAAAAATAAATGAACGAATTAGTACATAAGTGAAAACAGCCACCAGTGCTAGCAAGATAAACAAGCTAATAATCTCTAGTGCATCTTTCAGCATAGAAAATCCTTCTCGAGGATTTTCTTGAATGTTAATCACGTCGTATATTGGATATCTCAGTATTTGGAAAGCGGGGTCAAAGAAGTCCTCAACCCCATGAATAATCAGTCGTCCATCATTGTAAAGATCCCATTCAGTGACTTTTACTAGGTTAAGAGAAGCGTATCTGCCGGTGCCAGTTGGGGAAGTAACAACGAGAGGATGACCAGGCAGAAGAGTGTCAACCATGGAACCATGATGAAAAGTTGCCTCCATGGTATCTTTGTCGATCTTGAATGGCACAACATGGTACCTGAGGAGTGTCAAGGGAGGCCGAGGATACTTGGAGTTCAAGAAAGCTTGGTCTTGAGGGCAAAAGAGGGTAAGAGTGGTGTTGTGGTTTATGAAATGGGTTGGCGTCAAAGCCTCAAGAACGGCTTCTAGGGTTAGTGACATGGCATGATACCCTTTGTCAGAGAGCACGCTTGATACCAAATCAACGCTGATTCCTCCTGATGGTTTGGGTTGGTTTGGTTGTTCGTAGGGTCGGGCGGCTCGAATGGTTATGAAGAGAGTTGAAGAGAGAAGTAGAAGAAGATAAAAGAATGCAAAGTTGGAAGCCATTGCGCGCAACACAAGGGATAAGTGTTGTGAGGGATTTGTTGGTGAAACAAAACCTGACGAGGGTGAAGCATATATATATATATATATATATATATACGTACATACTAACAAGGCGGTCTTCCAAATTCTGTCCTGGTTTAATCAAAATCCGTAAAAGGATTTCATTTTCTTTCGGAAAACGAAATACATTCGTTTATCAAAATGTTATTAGAAGTCCTAAACGACATACAATTCTACAACCTAATTTTGGTGCTTGTCTTTGTTGTATTAAATATTATTTATTTTCCAAAAGAAACCTAAATTTACAACCTAATCTCCCATACAACTTTAGTTGTTTGGAGCAATTGCTCCCTCGGATAAGGTTATGGGTTCAAGTCTTAGTATACATGTAGTAGTGTGCTATCGCCCCTCTCAATAGGAAAGATTCTATAATAAAAAATATATAAAATGTCCAAGTTTAAACCCATTATGTTGAATAAATTAATATATATAATTTTTTAATTTTAATCAATTTGGAGGGTTTTCAAATTTGTGGCATCTCCCCATATTGAAAAAAAATGAAAAAAACAAAAACTACTACACAACGTACGTTGGTTTCGGAGAAGGTTCATATTGATATTGAGATAAACACAAGTAAATTAATATTTGTTTGAAAAGAAAAAGGAGTAGAAATCTCTATGGGATTGGGATTAGGATAGCAATCAGTATATATAGCCTCACCCTTCAGGTTTCGTTTCACACACTCAGATCCTATAGACGCAAGCAATTATATATAGCAACCCAGCAGCTTTGCCTTCTTTGTTTTCTTCTCCCATGGCTTCCAAGTTTGCGATATCATGTTTTCTCCTTCTACTTGCATCTTCAACTCTCTTTATTACCATTCAAGGTGCCCAACCGTATCAACAAATACACCAACCCAAATCATCAGCCATAAATCTTGGTTGGGTGTCAGCTGTACTCTCTCACAAAGGCTATCGTGCCATGGCACTAACCCTAGAAACTGTTCTTGAGCCTTTGATCCGAACCCAATTCATCAACCACAGCACCACTCTTACCCTCTTTTGTCCTCAAGACCAAGCTTTCTTTAACTCCAAGTATCCTCAGCCTCCTCCATTGACGCTCCTCAAGTACCATATTGTGCCATTCAAGATCGACCCACATACCATGGAGGCATCTTTTCATCTTGGTTCCAAAGTCGAAACTCTTCTTCCGGGTCATCCTCTTGTTGTTACTTCCCTACCCGGCACCGGTGCATCAAACCCTTCTCTTAACCAAGTCAAAGTCACAGACTGGGTTATCTTCAACAATGGACGACTCATTGTTCATGGAGTTGAAAACTTCTTCGATCCGGAGTACGACGTTGTGATTGCGAAGGAGGTTCCTTCTCGTGGATTTTCTGATTTCTGAAAGATGCGACATAGAATTGGTTTCTAAGGCATATTTGATGTTCAATATTATCCTTTGTATTATTAGGTTCCTGTTTTTTTTGGTCTGAATGCAAATATAATTGTAATTTTATTTCAATTAAATATGATTCATTTTTGTACAAATGATTCGATGGATCAATAGAAAAGAAACAAAATGGAGAGAATTTGTTTCTTAAGTGAGCCAACATTTCACTGCTGTCGTATATACTATATGTATATCTATATCCTAAACTAACCAACGATGTCGAGAATATATTCAGACGAAAACCGAACAGTAACATATGGGTAAAAGAATAAGTTTACCAAAAAGATCCAATGTGTGAGTGTGACATAGAACCTTCTAGCCTTTCATTTGGAAGCTCTGCCATGCGACTCAATGACAGTTGACATTAAGTGCAAAAACTCACAGTACCAAAAAATAAAAATAGTTTGTAATGATACAAATTGGTCCATAATCACGAATACAAACAGCAACCACATGGTCAATTGGGTCTTGAAGTGTAGACATTTAGAATTTGTAAAAGTTTCTTGTTTGGGTAACAGAATTTAACCTTGTAAAGTTATCTTTGTTTAAAAACTCAATCTCTCTTGAAATTTTAGATAGAATTTAAAGTTGGGACTTTTTAGTCCAATTTTTAAAACAAAATTTTAAATTTTAAAACTCAATTAATCAAAAAGCCCAGCAGCCCTAAACAATTAAACTTGTGTCCTACCATTGTTGACTCTTATCGTCATCATCTTGGAAACAAGCATCAGAATTTGAGACTTCTGTCATCATCATCGTCTTGGAACAAGGATCTGAATTTGAGACTTTTGAAATGAAAACTCAGTTCAGTTTTGACTCCACGAAGATGATTGAGGATGGGGGAATTAATACCGATTGAATGAAAGAGAAGGCTAAATTAGCTATTTATATATTTCAGTTTTGACTCCATTAGCTTTGTGTATATATTGTGCATCATATCTGTATAGAATTAGCTTATGCATATATGGGCATCGGATCCTACACTAAGAGAGTTTGAAAGAAAGAGCCTCCTCCCTTGTGCATGGTGGTACGACAGCAAGTTTAATTGTTTAGGTTAGGTGCAGGGCTTTTGATTAATTAGGTTTTTAAATTTTTTTCCTTAAAATAAATTAACTAAATTATAATCCAAGTTGGAAATGATTAGTTAGATATTTATTATGTGACTCGTGCAACGTCATTTAGGACTCAAATTTTTTTTTAGAAGAAGAATTCATTCATAAAACTATAGACGTACAAAGAGCGACATGATACAGTGGTCTAATTAAAACCGTCCAATTCAGGTCACTTTGGACCATTATAATAAAAGAACAAATCAAAAACAAAACCTAACACAAAGACCTCCGACGAGAACCGCAACTAGAGACTAACACAGTAGACCCACATGAGAGAACCGTAGAAACCCCAACTAGTAAACCCACATGAGAGGACCGCAGAATATCCCAATTGTCAAAAGAAGCCTTCTATGAGCAAAATCATATTCCTTTGACACTCATACAAACTGTAAGTCATACTATAGCAGAAACCAGGAAAGAACACGGAGGACAAACATAAAAACAACAATAAAAAGACCCATGAGAAGCACTCCACTTCAACTCAGAACCTGACAAAGAAACCCTCCTATGACCAAGCATAGTTCTTTGGTCGGTGCAGAGTAAAGACGAGCACCACATCCCAACAACTACCATCAGCGTCGCTGCTGCCGCCGCCGTTAAAACAGAGATAAAACATCAGCCACCAGGTATCACAACTCTCCCAAGGAGAGACACAATCCAACGTCACTACTGTCGCCACCGCTGAGACAAAGACAACACTAGCCACCTGAAACACTGCAAAAACAACCAAACAAAACAAACAGACAAACAGACCTAGATCCAAACAGATCTAGATTATCTGGGGAGGGGAATGGGAGAAGAATAGGGGATAAGAGAAAAGGAAAATATGGGAGAACAAGAAGGGGAGATGAGGAGAGGAAGGATAAGATGGGCGTAGGAGAGGAGGGGCAGTGGCCACATCCCCCCATAGCTTCCTCGCGGTTGGTTGTCAGCAAGGAGAAAGGGTGCGTTTGATAAAAAATTATAAAAACCAATGTTAAATTTAACTAAGGCTGCATTTGGTTCATGAGAATTGGTTGTCTGACATATGGAAAAATAGAGGGGAAAATGTAACCCTCTTTCCCCATTGGGTTTTATTTTCCATTTCCATGGAAAAATTTGGGGAAATGAGCCAACATTAAATGCACATTTTCCAGAACCAAATCGGGCCATAAGTCACCACCACACAACATATCGCATAACCATCAAACATTACTATTGTTCTGCAGCTTGCTGAACCACCACGGCCCTCATGGCTGGACCATCTTGGCCTTCCACATTAATTAGAACCCCAAGGCTATGAGAGCAATCTGCAAGAGATATAATCTGAGATGGGTGTATTCAATTAAAATTTTAAAAGAGTTTAAAAGTTTGGGTATATTCAATTCAGATTTTAAAAGAGTTTGTAAAAGTTTGGGTGTATTCAATTCAGATTTCAATTGACATTAAAAATAAAAAGTCAAATAAAATTTAGGTGTATTCAAAAAGTAATTTATTTTGAAGGAATTAGGCTTTAGGCCCAAACCGGCTAAACCAAATCGAACTAAACGTCTTAAATTAGTTTGATTTGGTTCGGTTTCCTTCATGACTTTCATCAAAACCAAACTGATTCAAACCATTATATTGTAATTGGTTTGACCGTGATTTTGAGATGAAACCAATCCAATCCAGACCATACCTACCCCAAATTTTACCTATGGTGTGTGTTAACTTAAGCCCTAAAATGGTTTGAATTAATTTTGAACTTTTAGAAGATTACCCCTCCCACGTTATGAGAGCTTCAATACAAAAACAATTGTGCTGCTGGATGTCATTGCTCTTGATCCGACCGAAACATACACACTAACAATTGTGGGCACTTACAGTTGATGACCATTACATAAACGATACAAAAACATTTATGACCAACCAAATAATTACTTCTTTTATTGAAAAGCTGTACCCGCTCGTTATGATCAATTTAGAGATACATATTTTGGGAAGGGTCAAGGGCTTCAACTATTCACATGTATATATCTAGAAATCTCCACTTTTATGCACACCACAAATTGTTAACTAATCATATGTTATCTGGGACGAGATCCTGACACAAAATATGCCCAATACTAACCTACTGTTACCGTGTCGTGTCAACAATTACCACCCCCAATTTACATGATCCTTCAAGGCTAGTCACTAGACCTCGAAGCATATACTAGCACAATTCTGTCTGCTGGGCTTAAATAATAGCGTGCACTTCCCCTAGTTTCAGAGATGATCCATTCAACACTTTCATCAGGAGCTGATGGCATCGTCTGAGATGACAGTCAGTAGCTTGAATTCACGCTCCAAACTCCATGAGAACTCGTTCTGATTGTTGATGCTTAAATTGTACTCCTGGAAGTACCCATTGTATGTTATAATGGAAATAGTTGCCCTGAAATGAAAGTCCAAATAGGAAGAATTCAAGCCAATAAGAAGGTAGAAATAATCGACAACTGTAATAAATAAAACATAAGCAGACAAACCTCGAAAAGAGAAGATTATTAAGTAGCTTTATTCAAACAGTATTCAAAACCTACACTGCACAAAGGTGCGAGGAATTTGTTGCCTCCACATCTTCCCCAATAGTGCATATTGGTAAATAATGTACTTTTACTTATAACTCAGAGAGATGGCACGTCAAGTTTATGTGGTCATCAATGAAAACCAGTCCATCACGAACCAGAAATTTAAACATGAGAGTTGGTACTTCAAACTAATTTAATCATTCATAGAAATCCAGCAGTAGTTCATGGCAAAATGAGAGCCACTCCTGTTGGGCATGTGAAAAACGTTTTGCATAAAAATGCTTTGTACATTATTTACTGTTGAGAACACTATTCAACTGGCTAATTCAGAACCCTAAGTTGTAGAAAGGGATTGAGAATGGGGAGGGTCAACAAAGGAATACCAAAGAAGAGACTTAACTTTATAAGATTACAGACAACAACCGGTAACAAACCTGCAAGCCACAATTTCTGAAGTTGATGTATCAGCAACCTTGTCAACCTTTCGAATCACGGCATAGCTGTTAGAAATTTAAAAAAAATGAAACACTAAACTTAACTTCAGGAATTAATGGGCTAAAGATAAAACAATAGCAAGAAAGGATAATATATCAGAAGTGAAATCTGAATTGCCAAACGTCGACAACCCAGGTATGGCTTATGACCAAAATCCTAATCCATGGGCCAGTTGAAAGAATAAAGACCCACTCTTATAAACAAACTCCTTTGCTTAACTGGAAAGTTCACAATTCCACAGCAACACAATAATCATAATGTAAAATGGATTCTCATCAATAACTTCTCTTACTTAACTGGAAAGCAGTTCATAATTACATAGCAGTCAAACATATTGTTGCTTCGTAAATCTAGATCTGCAACTCTGGTCTGTATTATATTCCAAAAGTACACGGTGCACATTGTGCATCACACCGCAATGTTTTTGAAATTCACCCTTAAATATACCAAAAAGCCAATAACCAAAAGATTTCATAACAAACTTAATCTTCTATGGAACTTAGAATAAGCAACAAAAGACAAGGCTGGCCAGAAATTAAGGAGTATTCATCCAGACAATTGTTTCCACAAGGTCTGACAGAAGCGCCTATATCATAATTTAATATCAAAGAGATGTTCAGTTACGTAGACAAAGACCGCACTCAGTTTAAAGGAGAATCCATAAAGGCGCAAACTTTTCCCCTAGAAGTAGAAAATAGAGTTTGAAACAACCAGAAGTCAACTGACTTTTTAGAATCTGAGCCAGACTGCCCAGATAAGTCTCATTCCATTCACATGATATGCCATACCTATGGTGCTGTGTTGAAGAAGACCAGTGGAAAAATGTACTAATGCATACAGTATTGTAAGTTATAAACTGGTCCACCTTTTGACTCCTGCTGGTGCAGCATTATGAAGTACATCATGATGGGCTGGATCCAATGCATCCGTAACAGAGCCAGGTATAATTGATCCAAGAAAACTTCCTGATCTTTTGCTTCTGCTAAGAGAGAGAAATAAGAGATTTGAATTTACAAATGAAAATTAGAAGGATGAAAAAATATTCTCTAACATTGGAAAACATAGAGAAGTGTACTGCATGAACATCATGAACACCAAGGATTTGAAAGGATCTGCCTCTTTATCTTCTTTTGTAAATTCACTTTTTTGAACAGACTCTTTTATAAGTTTACTAGACACAAAGATTGAACAGCAAGACTTATGCAACAAATAAAATAAGGATTAATCATTTGTCAGAACATAATTTTATTAATACAGCTTTTCCTTTCTCTTTTAGGGCAACCGCAATTGCAACTAGCTGAAGGAAGATAAATACCAAATAAAAGAATAAGCAAATGCTACTGAAGGCCTAGAGCTTTACTTATCTAAAGACATGAGAAAAGTGCAACAACATTAAGCAAATACGTGAGTCAGTTTCCTTATATATTAAGACTTAATGTGGTACGTGCAACATCAATGTGCTAACTAAAGAATGTTCAGTTGTTATGAAAGGACATGTTCAGTTTTAGTTCTCACCTTTGATAAATAGAGAACCCCAGAGAGAAAGCATGAACAGAACCTGAAGAACTTGTGCCCACAAGAATATCTGGCAGTTGCGTAGATGGCCCAAATGACAAAGAAAATATAGTTGACGGATATGTCCCTCTTCGAAAGCTATAAGACTGCCAAAGAAGGATTAATTAGACCTCCATATTACTTGTAATAAAGTACAGTCAATTAAAAGTACTGCCACTACTTGCTTCAGTGGCTGTAGGTTATAAGTCAGGAAAGGAGATGATGGAACAGTAATTCTTATGCAGTATATAAATATACACATATGTTTGAGATCCAAGGTGCGGGTCAACAAATATTGCTTGGATTTGATAAAAGGAACTGTTTCCCTTCAATTTGATAAAAGAAATTCTTTTGCTATTCTTCACCTTAGTTGCTTCTGAGACTAGATGGACTCTTATAATGGTCCCCTGTTCAGATGCTGTTGCTATGTACGTCCCATTGGAAGAAAGAGCCATTGCAGCAAGTGGGGCTCGATGAGCATCTATCTGTAGTTCAAATTCAAGAAATATAAATATACATAGAATTAGAAGATGGAAAGAGAAGTATCTTTTGCTGCATATCTAATACAACTAAATAAAGACATAAAATTCCATGAAGATTGATCCTTTATTTTTAAAATAAAAAATTCAATTCAGATACTCTTGAAATATGACTACATATTTTCAAATGCAGTTGCAAAGCATCCTGATTCTTGAGGATTTGAAAGCAGGCATCTAAAGAAGCATACTGCAGGATCCACTTTACACCATTTTACTTTAAATGTCTTCCGAAAAATTTATAAAAAAAACATTTATTTTTCTAATTTGTGTGCTTCCTCTACTGCATACTTTTGGCTGTGTAGATGAAACAGAACCACGAAAATTGACCAACAAGATAGAAGAGGAACAAAACCACAAATCTTCCACATTACTGGTAAAAAAGAACACTCAGGCTTATTAAAACAAAAGCTCTGAATTCATGTTGAAAAACATTTTTCAGAAGTATTAATTCATCTAGATAACAAAATGAAGTGACGTCATACATATTTTACCATCTTTCTGTCATGTATGAAAAAGAATATCATATTCCATAACCTCACAATGTAAATGCAGGTCCATGACATTGTACAACAACACAGATCCCTTGGAGATGCTAGCAGGAAGAGCCAAGAAGCACCCTTCCAAACTTGGAGAGAATGCACAAAGCCCTGAGGAGAATGAAAAAAAACGACAAAAGATAATGTTATACGAATAAGTTTTGAGGCAGATTGCTGGTTGAACAGAATGTGAATCCACATACTGGTACAAGAAGAAATGTGACCCAATTCACCTTTAAAATTTGGTATAGTATCAATAGTGTCCAAGATTCCAAGACTATTTATGTCATATACATATGTTTTGTCCTGTAAAATGACAACAAGTCTGCATTTCCCAAAAAAGCATATCAAAATCCTCAACAAGAAAGGAGAAAAAATTGAAGTTCACTTAATAGATTAACAACCATCTCCAATGGGCTGAGTGAGTTCTGCACCACTTAAATGATTTTACAAAAGTATCAAAAAAATAAAGCATTTATAGTTTTTTTATTGGAAAACAATGTATATAGAACATTATATCTATGTACTTCCAAGTATTTGTACATACTTTTGCTGTGCCCATACATACCTATATGATTGCATTGCATAGATGTATGTAGAAGAACCAAAAAGGGTTAAACAAAGTAGAACTTCGAAATAATTCGGTACTTTAAAATGGGGGAGCATTATCACATGATAATTTTGTAAAATCTCACTATATAGTACAGAACCTCGATAACTGTCTTAACAAGTGTCTACAAGTCCCAAATATGCCAATTGTCTTTGCTATCATATCTAGGCTCGAAAATTTTGTTAACAAATTAAATGATGTATCATATATCAGCTCGAAACATCGAATTAAAGATTATTATGATAATTAACCAAGACAAATTCGTAGCACAAGCTCATGATGACTAATTTCGTGTTACCTTTTCTTATTCATGCGAACAGCAAGTATTGAAGTCAAAAAATTTAATTCTCGAAGAGCAGTTCCAGTTGTGGTGTTGAACAAACAGAGACGCCGTGGCGATAAAGATGGCTGTAGCAGTCAGAATGTCAGTAAATTTATCATGATAGAATCCAATACTAACAACTAACTGATTACATTACATACCTCCTCACCAGCTCCAACAATGGCAAGAAGACTGGAGCTAAATAGCATTTCAACAATAACGAAAGCTCCAATAGCTAACCAAATCAAAATAAAATAAGTAAATATTAAAAGAAATGGAAACAGCCCACTACAAAAATCATTTCAAAAAAAAAAAAAAAAAACCTGCAGCATAATTTTCCATATAAACAAAAATTGAAAAATCAAGTCTAGTGCTTTTTTTTCTTAGTTCGATTCTGGGAAGCAATAAATGAATTCGATAACTTGCCTCGTTCGTAACAGAGCCTCCCTGTATTGGAATCGAATATTTTGAAGCCATCCTTTGTCCCAATTGCAAAGCAACTGACAAATTCGAAAGAATTACAAATTTCCACCAGAAAAATAAATAAATTGGAAAGAAAAAAAAATGTGAACTTTGAGTTTACCTGGTGTCTTGATTGAAGGAAGCGCAAAGGATTGGGTAAGAAGAGGAGGACTGATTGGCCATTAGAGGAATTCTTGGGTTCTGAAGCTTCCAAGTTGAAAGCTTCAGTCCAATTTGTATAGGCTTTTTGGGAGTTTATAAAGTAGAGCTTGAGTTCAAAACAAGGGAGACAAAGAAGACATGGGTAAAGGCGGTCCCACTGTGACCGTGGCCCGTGGGTGGGCCATTGTTGTCCTGTGGGTGGACCCTGAGCCCATTAATAATAAAAAGTGGGCTGTAAGGATTTTCAGTGCATCTAGTTATTCAGAACTAAAATGCTAAAAGGGTAAATTACATTTTACTATCCGTAGATTTACCAAGTTTAATTAAGTTTTTATTTGGCTTTAAGTTTTATTAAAATTATTTATCTTATTTGTTATTGGAATTTTTCTTTATCTTTATTTTGGCATCTTTAATTCAAGCACTTTACTTTCTTGTTATATACTTCCTAGCACTTCGTTTCATTGCGTCCTATTTTTCCTCCACCGCGATAAGGAGCTAAAAGATTTACTATTTTAATTCATGTTTCAAAATAGATAATTTTGTATTTAATTGCATAATTTTGTGTCTATAGGACCTAACCCAAAAAGAACAAATAAAAAATCTAACCATCCTTTACTTTAAGAAAATGACAGAACTTAAGCCCTTATATGCTCTGCAGTTCAATCATTTGATTCAAAATCAAATTTCATATGCACACCATTTACACAATTCCATTCGGGATAACATGTCATGTATTTTGGTGGTGGCATGCCTACACATTCAACTTAGAGAAAGGACTGAAGTACATTTGTGTGTTCGTAATGTAGTAAAATAAATTCTTTTATTTAAAAATATATATATATATATATTTGGGCTCAATCTTTGCCCTAGTAAGAGCATGTCCAGCGCAGGCCATTTTGCCAGGGCAAGAGGCCTGTTTGTTGGGTTTTGGACCTCTAGCGCAGAAGAAGCAGTCCGGGCAAACCCTAGGTCCCACCAGCCCGAGCAAGCTCAAGGGCAGATCTTACCTGGGTTTCAGCCTAAGGGCGCCGCTGACGTCAAGGAGCAAAAAAAAAATCGAAAAAAAAATCAATTTTTTTAATTAAAAAAAATACCAAAAAATTATGAAAAATAATGGAAGAACAGATAGTTGAGATTAAGAGCTGGGGATTTCAATTGAAATTAACATGGCTACAAAGGAGTAGATGGAGAAGATAGGAGTCCCACTCCTTTAGGTGGGATTTGTAAGATACAATATGTTAGATTGTTGTCCATTTTAATGAGTCTAGTCTCAGCACACCAAACAACGCTCAGAATATTGCCAATTTCAATTGAAATAGTCTAGTACACTTCTTCCACCCACTGAAGGTAAGGTGGACTGAGGTGAATCGTATCAAAACCCTATTCTAATATTGTAGGGTATTTTAATACTGGGAGCATCTCCATTAAGCATTAGTGTTAAGGATTAGTTAAGGAACTGGATGAGCATTCTTTGAGGATGTGGAACCAAACAAAACTGGATGACGAACCAAACAAAAAAAAAAAAGGCAATAACCATGAAGATGTGGAGGAAGTTAGAGAAAACCCTGAGGGGTCGTTTGGTACACAGGCTTGGCTTGGACTGGCTTGGACTAAATTTAGTACCATGTTTGTTTTATTTAATTCTAGTCTTAGATGGGATTGCTAATACCGGGCCCACCAAAAACACGTCCTTAGGAGGGGACTACTAATCCCATGTAGAAAGGGAGGATTAGCTAGTCCTATGTTTACCAATGTATGAGATGCATATATTATATTGTAATACTAATAACATATATTACTATTATTATTATTATTACATACACATATATTATAATGTACATATACACATGTATATACACATATACAAGTATATATATACACATATATACATATATAATATATATAAATACATATAGATATATACACATATATTATTATTATAATATACTCATATACACATACATATTAATATTATAATAATAGTATACATGTATACATGTATATATGTAATATATATTATATTATATATTAATGTACATATATACACGTATATACATGTATATATATAAACACATATATATACATATATAATATATAAATACATATAGATATATACACGTATATTATTATTATAATATACCCATATACACATGCATATTAATATTATAATAATAGCATACATGTATATATGTAATATATATATTATTATAATACATATATATAAGTATATATACATATATGTGTATATATTATACCCATGTATGTATTATAATATACATATACACACGTATATAGACATATACATTATATATTTACATTATATATATATATTATAATATACATATATACACGTATATACATGTATATTATTATTATAACATACTCATATATATTATCTATTATAATATACATATGTATATGTATATGCATTATACCCATGTATATATTATAATATATAGATACACCTATATACACATATATTATATACATGTATATACGTATATATATATGTATATTATAATATATAATATATATACATATATTATACATATATTATATATACATATGTATTTTATAATATATATATGTATATATACATACATATATACACATATATACATGTATATTATTATTATTATTATAACATACCCATATATATATGTATTATACCCATACATACATATATATGTATTATACCCATGTATATTATAATATACATATATACACCTATATACACTTATATATATGTATGTACGTTTATATTATTTAAAATATATAATATTATTATAATATACTTATATACATGTATATACATATATATTATATATATTATAAAATACATATATACATATATATATATAAATATTTTTGAAAAAATAAAAAAATTATAATCCTAGTCCAAGCATACACCAAATGCAGGATAAGTGTTATCCAACTTAGACCAAGCCAAGCCAAGCCAAGCCAGTCCCTAAGCATAGTTCATGCCAAGACAGTTCTGTGTACCAAACGAGCCCTGAGAGGACTTGGAAGACCCGTTGAATTAAAAGAAGCAACGTAGCTGAGAGCAGAGAGAGGCGCGTGATACTGCAAAAAGCAGTACAAAGAGAACACCTCTGCAGAAACACACAGCTCATCTCTCAATTCTCAACTCACTCTGACAGTTTCTTTCACCATCAAACAGCTAGAAAATATCAGAAGCAAATTTCACACCAACTCTTTAGTCAAAAAAATATTCTGGGAAATGATCTGTCTCAACACTAGGGGGCAGCAGAGCAGAGCATCTGATGATGTTCTGTATATCTACTATGCCATGCCCCTATACAAAATCCGCATCCATTTTGCCCCCTTTCACTTTCTTCACCACTAAAATACCAAAATACAGCCAGAAAAAAAAAAAATTAAGATTATAAAGTCATATTTACATAACCCACAAAGCTGGAATGAGAAAAGTTGGTTTCCCAAACAGAACCACCACCTATCTTTCTTAGAACTAACTTCATATTTTTTTTCTTATAAAGAATGCAGGAAATAAAATCTAATCTTCTTTTTCTATTTCTCTGTACTTTCTTTTCTATCTTGGACCAGAGAGCTCCATGGCATAGGAATCCAAAGAATGCTCATCATCATCCTCATCCACAGAGGTGCCGAACATGCTTGCCCGATCACGTTCATTGTCATCATGTTTTGATCCAATGCTACTAGGGTGGGTATTACTTTTGTTACTGTTGTGAGTATGAAAGAGGTCCATGCTGGAATTACTATGATTATGTGATGCTGCCCATTTCTCGGCTAGCCCATCGCCTTCAAGCATCCGGACCACTTCCGACATCTTGGGGCGGTGGGCTGGTAGGTACTGAGTGCACAGCAGAGCCACTTGCAGCATTTCCCCAACCTCAATCCGGTCGTAAATGTTTCCTAGCTCTCTGTCCACCAACACTTCCACTTTCTTCTCTTGTTGTATTTTCTTCACCTGTGACCAGCAGCATGGATATAATGTGCTCATTAGCTTTCAACATGCAACCATCATGCTTCTCAGGGCTTTTAATAATTTTCTTGAAGAACGTTATTAAATGATCGATCCTTTGGAACATAAGAGAATATTACAATGATACAGGAAGAATAGGAAGCTGTTTATCCAGTTCTGATTGTTTGAGACACAAATGAATGAAAAAGGTGAAGATTGCAAAAAAAGAACCGTGCATACTAATTTTAATCACTACAGCTAAATGTCTGGAACTTCAGCCCTGACTGAGTGGAAATTGGTTGCTGTTATTCGACACACTACATTGTTGAATTGTTTATAAAACCATATAATCAGAAAAAATCATATACAAATTGGTACTAGACTTAGAAACCTATTATAGCTTATCTGAGTTAGATAAAAACTTACCCACTCAAGCATGGCTCCTTTCTGATTAACTGTTTTGCCAAACTCGAGAGCTCTCAATCCGGTTATGAGCTCTATCAAGAGAATTCCAAATCCAAAAACATCAGTCTTTTCAGATGATTGACCAGTGGAAAGGTATTCTGGTGCAATGTGCCCAACAGTCCCACGGACAGCAGTGGTGACATGAGAATCAGTATGGTCAAGGAGCTTCGCAAGGCCAAAATCTCCAACAATAGCCTCACAGTAGTCATCCAGGAGCACATTTGCAGCCTTTACATCCCTGTGTATTATCTTCGGATCGCATTGTTCATGTAGATACAGAAGACCTCTTGCAGCTCCTATTGCTATCTTCTTCCTTGTGTTCCAATCTAGTGCTGGTTTTCCTGTTGTGTTCAGAACAATACATCAGGGCTCATCATTATGGATGGTGGCTTCAGGCTTCATTGTATGAATGGAAATTTGATGCACTAATTTCTTTCTATCAACACTTGATGCAGTTTTCAAGGCAAATTTACTCAGACATTTCACGTTTAACCAAGAACAGAATGTAATTGACCAAAAAAAAAAGAGAACAGAATGTATCAACTGTAGACAGTGAAGCTATGATCATCAGCACATAATTCCAAACGGTAACTTTAAGGTGAGTGCAGTTTAAAAACCAATAGTACATGGGAATCTTATCAAGGAAATCAAATCAACAATAGATCACAGGCTCACATGGTTTGCATATTTAATATATGCACAAAGAACTTCTTTTGGAAGCCCTTTTTTTTCCTTCTAAATGTTCCATATTAAGGAGTGACTAAACATTAATGGTCCCAGCTTTAATGTTGAAAGTTTGAATTAAAAATCTCCAAGCCTCCCAACCGATTGTGGTCCATGCCAAGATAATGTTTAGGCAAGTATTATATTGTTGGTGGTTAGTATATCACACCAACAAAATCACAGAGGAAATAATCATGCCCACCCTCACCATGAAATGTGGGTGTGCTTTGTAACCAAAAAAATGTGAGTGTCTTTGCAGCAAATATAGACAAACCTCTAAGCCTGGCAGCCACACTGCCATTAGACATGTAAGGGTATACCAGAAGTCTCTCATTAGAGGTAGCACAATATCCAATTAACCGAAGCAAATTCCGATGTACTGCAAGGCTTATCATCTCCAGTTCTGTCCGAAATTGTGATTCTCCAGCTGTTCCTGTTACATCCTTAAGCCGTTTCACTGCCACCATAGTCCCATCTCCTAGCTTTCCCTTGTAAACATTGCCAAAACCTCCAGCACCAAGTATGTTCTTGGAGCTAAAATGGTCTGTTGCGAGTTGAAGCTCTTTGAAAGTGAAGTTTCTGAGGTTTCCTAAGCTCACAAGTCCCTCTTCTTGAATGTCTGCAGTAAA
Organism: Prunus persica; assembly: GCF_000346465.2. NCBI lineage: Eukaryota > Viridiplantae > Streptophyta > Magnoliopsida > Rosales > Rosaceae > Prunus > Prunus persica. The sequence goes on from NC_034009.1 coordinate 8,021,941, forward strand.
GTTAAAGACACATTTGATATCAGTTATATATTTCCATTTACATTGTTCATTTATGGGATGGGACCATGATGTTACTGACCACTTATGTTCAAAATGGATTGGCTTTTTTGCTTCTTTCTGTACCAGACAATTCCAAGTGAAAGGACTATGAGAAGTGCACAACTGAGGCTGACCCCCAGTGCAATTGCTAGAGTCTTGGAGTTGTGTTTTCCTTAGACGAGGAAAAAGATAAAAATTTATACACAAAACAAAAAATTAGAGAGAGATATATATGGTTTTAGAGAGTAAAAAGGGAAGTTTAAAGAATGGTTACCAGGTGATGATTTCAGTGATAATGAAAGAGGGACAGGGGTGGCTGATCCAGAGCATCCTTCAGTGGAGCTGCTTCCACAAATCAGTGGATTTCCCACAACACTAGTATAAAAAAAAACAAAAAACAAAAAACAGTAAAGCATAAGGAATAATAAAAGAAGGACCAGATAGAGAGAGAGAGAGAGAGAGAGAGAGAGAGAGAGAGAGCGAGAGCATACTTGAATGTTCTGGCTGGGAATTTGGGTATTGGTCCACTGAGATTGTTATAAGACAAGTCCCTGGTGGCCAGATTTATCATAAACAGAACCCATTGATCAGATATTGAGAAAATTGTTTACTAATCAGAAATTCCTCAACATGTTGCAAGTTGTTTCAAATTTCAAGACACAGAGACGCAAAAAAATAAACCAATAAAGTAATAAGAGAAACTGTGAAAACCCATACTCACAAGAAAGCAAGCTCAGGGATTTTGGCTAAGGACACGGGAAAAGCCCCAGACAAGCTATTGTTGTTCAGCCTCCTGCTCTCATTACATGACAGCAATCGCACATTAAAAAAAATTATACAAATGATTTACCTTAAAAAGAATAAATACAAACAAAAAAACAACATTGGGTTGCTACGAAGAAAACTCCAATCAACTTAAGAACAAATTTTTAAAAAAAAATTTAAAAAATTTATTCTTTAATCAATTAGATCATAAGAATTCAGACCAAAAAAAAAAAAAATTAGTAACATAAGAATTAACCAAGTTTAATTTTGTTTTTCCTCCTGTTTCTTGGCAACCAAACAAAGTCTAACAGGTGAATTACAAACGCAAAAAAGGAAACACTTACAGGTATTGGAGACTATTCAACTGACCCAGAGAGTCTGGGACGAAACCGGAGAATAGATTGTTGGAGAGATCCAAAGTCTGAAGCTTCGGAAGAGTACCAAGCTCCGGTGGGAGTTTGCCAGATATATTGTTGTTTTGCATTAATCTTCAAATTCACAATGAAGAAATCGTGAGCAAAAATTTAAATTAAAGAAAGAAAAAAAAAAGGAATTGGGTGTTTTGTAAAGCAGATAAACATGGACAGTATTTTAATTCTTTTTAGTCTGCTTGGTTGAAGAGAAAGTGGAAGAAAAGGAAAAGCGTTCTTAACACCAACTTTAACATCAGGCTTCATGCCTTTCATTTGTTCTCTCAGCAAACAAACAGAAGGCAAAAAGGAAATGAAATAAGAATTGAATGGCTGAAATTTGTCATTTTTCTTACACTTGTCGAATATTTGTGAGATTTCCAATAGCCCCAGATAAAGTTCCAGACAGAGACTGGCTCGGAGCTCCCCTAAAAAACCAAGAAAGAAAGGCCATGTATGCTTAGTATAAACCAGAAAAGCAATCTCAGAAAAGCACAAAAAATAAAAAATTAACAACAATTGAGAAAAACAACAATGAAATGTTTTTACAGAAGAAAATTTAAATAAAAAAAAAATGAAACTCACAGGCCTATAACAACATTTTCAGGTGAGCAAGTGATCATGGCCCAGCTACATGGGTCCACAGAGTCTTCATCCCAGTTGTTTAAAACTCCATGGGGATCATTCAAAGCTAGCCTTAAACTTATCAAAGCCTCCACTGCAAGAAATCGAAACCCAAATAACAAAGTTAGAAACTTTTTTGAAAAAAAGCAGTGAAATTGTTTGTGGGGTTGTCCGCTTTGATGTATATACCTTCATGGTTGCGAGGCTCGTAGGAGAGACAGAGGGAAGCAGAAGAGAAGAAGAAGGCAAGGGTGAAGAAGAAGAAGAGCTTGAGAAGAACCATGGCTAATAATCAAGTTATGGAAATAGTGATGAGGAACATAATATCTCACACAAAGACCATGAGAATGCAGCAGAGTTAAGGCAAATTTCAATCTCTCTCTCTCTGTGTGAACGAGTTGATGGGGCTCTCTCTTTTCTTGGTACCCTTTCAGAGTTTTCAGTCTCTCTCTCTCTCTCTCTCTAACTTTCTTTTTCAGTCCACCACCCTCTCTCTCTCTCTCCCCCCCACTTTACAAATATTCAGGGGAAAAGAAAAAGAAACAGAGAGACTTGGTCTTTTTTTCTTTCTCTTTTTAAAAAAAAAAATTTTTTTTTTAAAGAAAGAAAAAAAAGATATTACGTGGGGGATACGAGTTGTCAGGGAAATGGTGTGAGTCTGTTCTCTGTTGTGTGCAGAAACTGAGAGACGGATGGGGAGTGGGTAAGCCGTAGAGAGAGAGTGATTTGGTACGAGCAAGTAGTGGCCAAGCTGGAGCTGGACTGGGTTGGACTTGGACTGGACTGGACTATGACTAGGACTAATTAGGACTAAGACTAAAGTAGTGGTCAAGATGCGCCCCTTTCTATTTATTTGCTTGTTCCGGACAAAAAGCACAGAGATAGTGAGGGGTCAAGAGGAGATCAAAACACCAAATATGGGAGATGGTTTGGTTTCGTGAAAGCTTGCACTGTCTTTTGGAGGGCTACCTATGAATTCTGATGCCCTACAAGCTAGCTAGCTAGCTAGGTGCCCATCTCCCTCAGAATTATAGAGTTTTTTCTTTTTCTTTTTTATTTATTTATTTATTTATTTATAAATATATAAGCAATTGTGGGACATTGTTAAATCTATATTTTAATTTATTTTCTGCATTTATTTTTATTTTTAGTTTTGTTGTTGGAATGGATGGATGAGCATGAGCCAATAGGGGCTTTAGCTGCATGGTAAAGCTAAATGTAAATATAATATTAATTTGTCAAAGGTGTACGTACGATTGGAGGGGCAAATGAGTAAACAAACATATGTGAATTTGTTTGGAGATGATTTTCAAGCACGTCCTTAGCCCAACATAAAGTAAACATGATAAGATCAAATTAGTGACACATATATATAGGAGAATGTTTGCGTCCTTTGTTGAGTCATTCCTCATTTCAGAAAATATCGCAATTCGACATCTGTGCATAAATTTAGTTTTTTTTTTTTAATTCTTTTTTTTCGTTTTTTTTACGACAGTGATGAAGATTCATTTCATAAATATAGGGCAATTACAGACAATTGAGCAGTAAATTCAACCCCAGCAAAGGAGGGTTCTAGCCAGATTTTGAAATATAAAATAATAGCACAATGGCCAGAAATAATAAGCCAAAGAAATAGAAACAGAAATACTAGCTCATTAGAAGCTATAAACATACAAAATCTGGCTATCAACCATTTCTTCAAATCACCTGAACCGAGAAAGAGAAAGCGCTCCCTAAGGAAAGAGCATAACCACTCCATTTTGGAGAGGGTTTCGTTTCGTGAGAGCTTGCTGTTTAGGGGTGGTGAAAATTCAACCAACTTGGGCACCTTTCGAAAATACAAGCAACCGGGCTCTAGGAGTTACGGCCGGATGCGAGAATAAAGCTCGGGGCGTTAAGGGTTGGCAGCCCAGGATTTTGGAATTTGGCAGCCGGAGTGGTGATGTTGTGCGATTGGAGTGATGGAGCTCTACGCTTGGAGTAAGAGCTGTGGGATTTTTGGAGCTAAGCCGATCGAGACCTGAGACTTGAATATGGCCGGACTACGTGGCTGGGAGAATGGGACGGGCTGAGTTCGAGCTTAGCTGGAGAATGCGGCCGGACTATGCGGCTGGAAGGTGAGGCCGGGTTTGGTAGCTTGAGAATACGGCCGGGTTTTGGGGGAGTCTCGGCTGGGTTTTGAATCGCAAAGCTAAGGCCGGATGAAGCTGGGCAGCCGAAGGAGTTAGGGCTTGCGAGATGCGGCTGGGCACGACCGAAGGAGCTAGGGCTTGCGAGATACAAATGGGCACGGCCGGATTGAAGGAATGGCGGCCGAGATTTGGGGTTTGAAAGGTTGAAAGTTTGCTCTTTGCGGCCGAATTTTGGGAGCTGGAGCTTTGGAGCTCTTACAAGTATGCGGCTAGATGGTTTGGATTATTGGGAAAAGAATTGTAGGGTACCCTAAAGGGCGTCCCTCAAATAAAATTATTTGAGGGATCCCTCAATAGAAGGGGACTGTATATGTATATATGTATATATAAATAAACGAATGTGAATTGGCGATTGGGTTGGAGAGTCTAAGCCTTCTTTATGTATATATGCAGACGAATATGAATTTTATTATATATTATATGTAATACAAATGAGTGGAAATTTAAGAGAGATCGGAGGCCCAAGCCTAAGCCACCAATTCAAGCCCAGGATTTTCAGAGGATTATATGCACGTGATGGAGGCCTTATAAGGAAAGAAATCAAAGAGGTTGATAATAATTCAGAATGTTCCAAAACAAGAAAGAATCAAGCATGTCAGAATATCTTCATCAATGCAATCCCACGGATTTAGGAGGGGCCTCGAAAGGAAATTTTTTTTAAAAGAGTTGACATTTGGTCATTTAATGGCCAGCTCATGGGCCAATAGACGCCCTATATAAACTTTACCAAACGAAGACAGAAGAGACACAACATCATACAGACAAACTACTTTTCGTCTCGCACTTTTCTTTTCCTAGACTTATGATTTTACTTTTCAAGCACATAGTATAGCGAGTTCTTCCTTTTCTTAGTGTAAGTTTAAATTCTTGTTCAATTTACATTATCTCGTCTTTTCAATTCAAGTTTATTTACATCGCTTTACTTTTCATTGTTATCACACTTTTATTAAGTTTAATTTCAAGTTTATTGTAGTTTATCGTTTTTATTGCTTTTCATTTCGTTCTTGCTTTATCTATCGCTTTGATTTATTTTATCGCACTTTAATTCTTGTCTTTACGTTTAAACGCACATGTAACTTAATTGCACTATTTTTACTTAAAAACTTAAAAATCACAAAAACATCCGTACGAAGCCTAACCATCCTCGAGCCAGAGGAAGTGAAAGAACCTAGGCCAAAAGGAGGTTCCTTGCTTGGCCGATCAATCATTTGACCAGAAGTTAGAAGCGAAACATATCCGTCTACTCACATTCCATTCAAACCCAAATTCGTGGCTTGGTAGTGGCACGCCCCACATTCAAAAGAAGAAGAAGAACCAAAAGTTCCTTTCAGCGGCCAAAAAAGAGGAAAACACTTGCACTCTTGTTGGGGGGTTGTGTGTGTGTGTGTGTGTGTGTGTGTGTTTTGGGGGGGGGGGGGGTGTGTTGGTGTTGTGAATGTTGTTGGATGACCAATAGGGGGCTTTAGCTGCATGGTAAAGCTAAAGTGTAAATAGAATATTATTTGGCCATAAGAATGTTTTGGGTGTATGGTCAAAGGTGTCCGATTGGAGGGGTAAATGAGAAAACAAACAAATGTGAATTTGTTTCTTGATGATTTTCAAGCACATCCTAAACCCAACATAAAGTTAAAAGTATGATTTATTATTACATGATAAGATCAAATTAGTGAAACATAATTTTATTAATTTTTTTTTTAACTTTTCACAAGTTATTTTTTTAGATGTGTGGGTGAGGAGGAATAATTGCTTACAAGAAAGAAGTCAAGTGGTGTTCATACAGATAACTCATTTCTAACAAGAGAACTTATATTTGAATTTTAACCCCAAAAAAAATACCAAGAGATCTCGTATAATTTACCATATGAACAAAATGACTATGATTTTTGAATAGAAGCAAACTACAAAGAGAGTAGGGCCTCTCTCTCTCTCTCTCTCACACACACACTACTGAAATGTTATGGGAGTTTTTGCAAATTATGGTTATTTTCTACTCTTTTAAAATCTTTTGATTACACATACATCCAGGAAGTTATAGGATTTCTTTTTTGGCCAATATGAAGATCAAGTGAGTTTTTGTTCTATAAGGAGTGCATGAGTGACATTTTTGCTTTAGAAATAACAGGATCCTATAATGATAAATTTTAGTTCACAAAATATGTGTGTTCTTCCTAACACAAGATGATTTATGAACAAATCTGGTAATCGGAATTTTGTTTGCTGCATTTCACTCTTAACAACACTACGTCCACATATTTGAGTGTTTGCTGCACTTCTTTCAAATTTGCTTCCATTTAAGGACTTTGATTGTACCAATTTGTCTGGAGACTTCACTTGTGTAGCAAATTTTGTTCCTTCACATTGCCAATCTTCCATCCTAATAGGGAACCCATATCATCAATCTTCTAGATTGCACAAAGCTACTTGCTCCACCTTCAAATATATTTTCCATATATATATACCTTTTAAAAACTTTCAAAGATCCACCTTTAGTTCCAATATTATAACCATTTGCCTTCATGCTAAGCAAATGAACGTATATAATACTCACCCCTACTTTTGGTAGATCACATACCAATCGACGTTGACCTTTCCCTACTTATGTTCAATTTTTCTTAGGACAAGACATCTCTTTTCTAACCTTGTTGCGAACCATGTTTGGTACTCGGCTTGTACTTGTATCTCTCAGGATTGAGTTTTTCATATGCTATTTACGTAAACTAAAATAATGGTATACCTTGTGGATTGGTGTAATGTAAACCAGAATTTTGATTTTTCCTTTTCGTTATCGATAAAATTTTGATCCAATCCGATTTTATTCAAATAACTACAGTTTAACGTGTTTTTGAGATACTTAAAGTACAATATTTCTAACGATTCAGCAATTGAGTCCCAATGAAATTTCCCGAGTAAGAAAATGGAATATCATGCAATTGAGAACGTCCCCATATAGTTTGGTATGCAAGGTCCTGGGATTAACAAATGAACCAGTGCAGTGGATTGGTAGTACATGTAAACAATATTCGTATCTTTTTTTTTAAAAATGAAAAATATTATAATAGATTGGGGAAGTATAAAGCAATGATCACAGAACCAAAGTAACTAATAAAGAAATAAATTTTATGTAAAAGATGATTTCTTCAGGGACCCCTACGAACATAGAAAAAGGCTGTAATTACCAACTTTTTCCAAGGAAAATTCTATTTCATCTATATCCTTTGGGCCACCCCTCCTCTATCTCTATCCACTTCTACCCACCAAATAAAGTATCACCTCATCTCTCCTCCACCTTTTAAGTTTCAATTCAAAAGAGTTGCAATGGATGACTTCATTAGTTTATACCCGCAAATGTTGTTGATGGCCACCGTCACTTTTAAAAAAAATAAAAAAAATCATATGAGCATAAAAAGTCACAACTTTGAAAATTTAAATGTAGAAGAAAATAGGAAAATTAAATGTATGCATGAATATTTTTCGATGGCCATATTCAATATTTTCATTACGCTCATGTCATATTTTATTTTCTATTAAATTAACGAGTATAGTGTCTTAATATACTCCGAGGATAATTCAAATAAAAAAAAATCGAATTAAGGTTTGATACAAGCGATATTAAAGAGAGTGAATCGAACACAAAACTTCATATATAGAGGTAATTGCTTCTAAGCACTTTAGTTCCTTAAAATTTGAATTGATAATTTGAGAAAAGAAAGTATATATATTGAATTTTTAGTTTTTGCAACTTTTCGAACAAGAGAATAATGCACCCAAAATCAATGGCATGTGTCCATGGAACTTTGAGCACCATCCATCCCCAAAGAGAACCCAAAATAATTTTAAAAATAAAGCAAGAAAAAAAGAAATATGTATGAAGCAGCTTTGCAAAATTCGAAAATCCAATCCTTTATCCTATGGAGAAGCGTGTAGTGTCGTAACCTAGTGCCCATTCTAAATTTGTAACATCCAATAAAGTAGGGGAATACGCACCCTCCAAAACCAAAATCTTCGTTGGAGTGAGCGTTTTATTCTTTCATGCTTTTGGAACTGATGCTTCCACAAGGCTTTTTTTTTTATATAATTTTTTATTATATAATTTTTATATATTTCCGTATGGTTCAAAGTTCATGAGTTTGGGTATGGATTTGAAATTGCATTCCTATATTTGATAAGTATACTATTGAAATGCAATTCTGAACTCATAGGTATGAACTTCTCGTGTAGGGAAAATTTTATACCCTTAGTTGAGCTTGAGAATTTTATACCATAATATTACACAAATCAAATATGAGAATGAACATCTTCCATTCCCATCTTATGAGATTAGACATGAGAACTTCGTTATTAAAAAGTTTAATTTACGAACCAAACGAGCTTTGAAATTTCTTACACACACACTATCAAAATGTTATAAATGTTTAAACCTAAGATCACTTATTTATATATTATAATTCTTTTTCGATTGGACTAAACCTGTTTGTGTTGGTCTTTTATTTATTCAGGAGTATCTCTCGGTACATATCAAAGTGGCAAGAAAAGCAAGATCACATTACATTACAGCCTTTCTTTTGGGAATATTGGGGAAGAGAAAAAAAAGAAAGGCAAAAGGTGAGGCACCCGTGCCCTACCCTTCTTCAGCTTTTGGTGTGGCTCACAGTATATATGTGTGCCTGGAAAGCTAATTAATAATTTAATACACTGAATATTATATTCTTAAAGGTAAAGGGTTTGCCTTTTTCCCTTTTTTTTGCCCTTTTTTCTTCGCGTTTGCCTTTTTATATGTCTTGCCTATACACAAACCATGCCATCTGATTCTTATGTGAAGCCCAAAAACTCAAGTGGGCATGAATGGGAATGGAATTGCTCTGCAACAGTGACATGGGTGGGTCTGAGTCCAGAATTAGACATCAAATTTCTGTAGAGCTTGGCTGGCTTTTGCTCTGACTCAGTCCATAGCTATTTTTAGTTAATTTCTTTCGCACCTTAATTACCTTATTATCCTTATGAAATTACTTCTATTTGTAACTCGAATCACATGCTTAAGAGGGAGAAAAAAAGGAAAAAAGAAACCACCCATCAGCCAAGCATGATAGAGCAAAATATTCTTTGATTCAACCACCTTGTGAGTTTGGCCCATAACATATACAACAAGTGGATCCATTTGATTTGGTTGCTTCTACATGCGATATGCTTTTATTTGACCAGCAGTATAAGTTGTGAAGATTTATTTTCCTTTAGGGTGACAATTGAACTAATTTTTTACTTGTTACAAAATGCTTGACTTTAATTTGTGTACTCTATTATTTTAGGTTACACTTACTATCTATTCGTCACGATATTCATTCAAATAAAATGTAATGTACTTTATTTTATATGAAAAGTTTGATAAATATGAAGAAAATTGAGAATCAAGGGTTGAGTTCTCTTGGGTGTATATTGATAATAAGAGCCACGCAATTCCGTTTCGATAAACTACCTTGCTTAAATAACAGCTATCTCGCATTATTCACAAAAACAAAACTTGTATTAGATTCAGCAACAAGAAAACAAAAAAAGAAATAGAAAAAATATAAATAAATAAATAAAAACCAACAAAAACAACAATTGAAGAGAAATGGAAGAATCAAATTGATAGTAAAAAAGGAGATTCACTATTATACCCAATATAGGGGCCCAAATTATAAAAATACTTCATATGAATAGACTTTAGAAACACACCTAAAGCCCATTTACAACATAACAAAGAGGCTTTTAACTTCTTATAAATTACAAAACTGTCATCAATTTCTTAAAACAAACTCAACCCTAAAATCTCATAAAAGTACCCAAAACACTCAATAGGGCATTAAAGTAATTTAATAATCAATATTAAATTCAATAAGGCCAGCTGTCATTTTTTTGAGTTTTTTTGGGTTTGTTTATAGAAATTCAATAGTGTAGGGTTTATTTATAATATTAGTGCTAAGAATGGGTATATCATTATATATCTCTAGTAAAAACCCTAGAAATTAAAGAGAAAGAGGAATAAATGAAATTGAAAAGAAATAAACATAATATACCTCTTACCTGAGTCTTGTGGCTTCTCAGGAGTGCACTTAAATTGATCCAACATGGGAAAAATACAGGAAGAATATAAGAGAAGGAGATGAGTGAGCTATGTGAAAGAGATGGCATAAAGAAGTAAAGGGATGGGAAGGAGAAGACGCACGAAGAGAAGAGAGGGTGTGAAAATAGATTGGGGTATTTTCAGAAGTTTGTAAATTTCATTAAAACCCAGAGCCTCCTCAAATGTGATTGTTGCATAATCAGAACATGAGTTGCTTTCCCAATGCCTAAGTCAGATCTTTTCCTAAAAAGGATCAAAAGGTATTGTACTTAAGTCTAGAGAGATTTCCAATTACCATTTTGGTGTAAAGTACTCCTTTTTATATTGGGAAGGAGGTGCCCTCTTTTTGTTCTCTTTCAATGTAGGACTCTTGCACCTATGATGATGTGGCATCTTTAGAATGGACAGTCGATGAGATCTTGGCAGGGCACCTCTTGGGACCGAGCTCAGTGGGCCTCGCTGCTGATGTTTAGGCCTTTCTCAAGACGCGAAACATTGGTCTAGTACGTGAGGCCTCAGTTTGGTCGTTACATGGTGTTGAGGCCCAAAAAATCAACGGCTCGGCCCAACGCAATGCCTTATTAAGAAAAGACTCGATTTGGGGCACGCGAAAATTCGTCATTCACGCTCACAAGAGTCATGACCCAAGTGCCATGCCAAATAAATATGCAATATGTCATGCTAAAAGTTACGAGCCCAAGCTAATTATCCCGTCATGCATCATATCTCTCTTCAAAGACGATAAAATTCAAGCACGCCAATTGGCATGTCATGCCAAGCAGGAAATCATTATTTCACACCTAGCCATGCTACTACAAGTTTAAGTGGGCCCAAGCCACGCAAATGCCCGGGGCTTGCTTGAGTGGGTTGTGGTATGGATGGTAACGAGCTTTCATAAGGCTCATTGATGAGCCGAGAAATGGAAGTTTTGGGCTACTTGGGAGCCCCAAAACTCAGCCTATTAATGAGCCCAAATATGTTGGTAAGCATAAAAGAGAAAAAAAAAAGCCCAAATACCCTAGAAAATTAGCCCATCACTTAAGGAAATTAGCCCATGTCCTTAATGGGCTAACTCATCATTTTAGCAAGGCCTAAGCAAGCGAAGCAAAATATCTATAGTCTCTAGCGCTTAGCTGGAAACATGAACCATGATGAAAAGCCAAAATGTCTATGTCTGTAAGCTACTGAGAGGCTCCAGCACATGGGCATAGCAAACTTCAAAGAAGAATATTCAAAGATCCAAAGGATAATAGCGTGCACAGATTGCTAGGAGGAGGGGCACCCTTCAAGCCAGCGTACATACCCATTTCTTTCCCCCCATCAGATCTAGCCATGAAAGAAAGAAGAAAGAAAAAGGGGGATGGTTGAGAATGGGAGTCCCCCCACTGAAACAGCCGCAGGAAAAGCCTATAGCTCCTAAAAATCCCTGTTTTTGTGCAATTGGGCAGAAAGAAATTTCACCAAAAATGAGTGAATGGAAAGAAGCAAAGGAAAAGTGGGAGAGGATTGACAGAATTAGGGTTCTAAGTGCTTATAAAAGGGAGCTTCATCTACCCAGCAAAAACCATCATCCAGAGTGCGACCAATCTTTGTCAAGCAACTGAAAATTCACTCAAACTACACCCACTACTTCACCACTAGCTACAACACACATCTGGAGAGCAAACTTTATCTATTACATCTGAAACCTCTGCAATTTCGAGCCCCATCCTTCCATCTCTCCCCATTTTTCCTTTTGGTAAACTGTTCCAAAGCTTGACAGAGTTTTCGTCAAGCTACCGGAAACAACTCAACACACCAATTATTTCCCTCATCTTTCTCCCCCCATCTCTCTCTCTCTCTCTCTCTCTCTCTCTCTCTCTCTCTCTTTCTCTCTCTTTTCAACAAACCCTCTTCGAATCCCTTCCCCCTTTCCTTAGAACCCCTGTCTTTCATAAGAACTCACAGCTCTCTCTCTCTCTCTCTCTCTGTGTTTATGCTAAATACATGATTGCTTTACTTCCATGCCACAAGCCTCTCAGGCTAAGCTAAGAATCTACCCATACGCAGTTGTTGTTTTTGTTAGTGAAGATAACCAGGATGTTTCCTAAGGCTTCACTACCCTTTCAAAGTATTCTTGGGGCTTGATTCTTGAACTCAGGCACATGAGGTAATTTCACATGTTTCTCTTTTCGGCAGCTCAAGCCCATTCGTCAGGCTGCTGGAATAAAAAGACCCCTCACACATGGACATGTGCAGCATGGGCTTGTCTCGATCGAGCATAGGAAATCCTAGAAGAGGTCGTGTTTGGGTTTTTGGAGAGGGCAAGTCACTTCCTTAAGTTAACTGGGCCTAAATCTGTATTAGGCTTTGAAAGGTAGGCCCAAGAGACATTTTGGATATAACAGTAACTATGGATGCTGACTTCCCAATCCTTCATCCCAACCATAATCCCCACATTTCTTTCTTTTTCTCTTTCATTCTCTTTTTTAAGAAAGAAGTTGGGGGCTTGTTGAAGAAGAAGAGAATATTGGGTCTCGTTAATTTCGGGATTTCGTACTTTAAAACGATTTCTAGAGAAAGAGATAGGGGAAATGGAAGAAGACCTTTTGTAAAATTATTAATTTTGAACCAATATATCTCGATGTAACCACAAAACCATAAAACCATAAAATAAAATTGTTTGGGCCCAAATTCGGCACGCCCAAGACCAAAAGACATGCCCATGATAAAATTGCCTGCCCAGTCCAGAGACTTAAGAAAAAAAACAAAAATAAGATCCAGACAGTTTGGGCTTCACACCAAGAATGTTGGAAATAAAGCCTCAGCCCAAAGAAAGCCCAAATGTGGAAACTCTCGAAATAGGCTTCAAAGATCAGCCCGTAATTTTTGTTAGGTTCAAACCCAAAGGATCAAAGACACACCCACGTGATTGCCTCAACTTTGGAAAAGTCAGCAATTCCAACTAAAGTTTAAAAATGTGAGAGGGACGTCTCTGAAACACCGCCAATTGAAGATCAAAAACCCATCTGTGTTCGAGATTTTGCTACAAATCAATACACCATCTCCCAAGGAATTCACGGATCACGCCTTCTAAGTTAGAACGGGAAACAGGGAACCACTCAGAAAGTACAAAAGAAAAAGAGCCAAACCGCCATAAAAAGCCCACACAGACGGTGGCGTTGGTTGAATTAGAAAGCTGCCACCCAGGAAACCAGGGAAGGGACTGTTTTTAGGAGGTGACTGCTCAGAACCTATCTGCCTTGATTGATAAGAAACCCTTCTTACTTTACATTATAAGAGATCTTTTTGCCGCCCATTATTTAGAATTAAGAATTACCTCCTTAAGAGGGTCTCTTATAAAAACGAAAGTAGGCAAAGAAACAAAGGACACTCAATTCATCAATCAATCAAAAAAAAACAAACAAGAAAAAGCTCACTTGGATCCCAAGAGAAAAACAGCTTTAGATCAGAATTCCAAAGTTCAGACTTAGAAAATAAGTCTTCTGAAAACGAGATCCCTCTCGTTACAAATTTGGTTCAGCAAAAGCCAAGACAAACATAGTTTGAGTTTTCACAAATATGAAAACCTCAACAAATTTTACAGCATAGTTCCAGCTTGCTAAATCCTCGAGAATAGCCACTTCTGTCCCTTCAAACTGAAGAAGCTGCAGTTCTGCCCGCTCAAAAGTCTCCCAAGGCTTGAAGTAGATTGAAGCTCTGCCAAAATTGAACTTTGGTATCGATTTACGGCTGAAGCCAAGCAGCCAAAGTTGTTGACAGCACAGTCCAGCACAGACATACCCAGTCCAGCCCGGATCAGAAGTTTCTACCCAGGCAGAAATGGGATTCCAGCCATCTTTTTGTCTTTCTAGAGTTGATTTCTCCCTTCTTAATTTTGTAAAAGGCAGTTCTGCCTGAAACAGTCTATTTTATTATTATCTATTCTGGCCAGAACAACCATTTAATACTGAGATAAATTATGAAAGTCCTCACCAGTCTGAGGCAAGAAAAGAACTTACTTGGGAGATATTCCTCACCCAAATTCACAATCATTTGTTTTAGAAGTCAGTAACTTGAGGCGCAAGTTATCCATTCTAAAAATAAGTCTGCTAGAATTTACATTGCTAGCAGTGGCACGCTTACACACCAAAGAAAGCTGACTTGTCGACCAACAAGTGGTCTCCAAGCCAGTGGAGAACTTCGCCCTTCCACCTCAGGAGTAAACACGAAAACGGATGAACAAAAATAAAACTGCGTGATTATTCAGGATTCGTGCTTTCTCCTTCAAGTTGACTCTCTCTTTCTCTCTTCCTCTCTCTCTCTCTACCCCCAACCCCATTCATGCTTAAGCCAAAAATCGCTCTTATTCATCAGTTACCCATACCCATGAGAGAAATATTCAGTCCCAATATGTAAATTTTTTCATTTTTATAATTTGTTTTTTTGTCATTTTTTAGGGAGGGGAATGGGGAAGTATTATATGGGGTTGCCTCAAGATTATCTCCTACATGAATCAAGCCCGAGTGCACTTGAGGGGAGGGAAAGAGTTTGGCCCACTTTTTCAGTGCGGTGCCACCCCATGTGCATTTTATTTTATTTTATTCATTTTTAAATTTTGTGCAAGACATTTATGAATTTAACATAAAATTAACAGAGTTGACGGAAATGACCAATAGTGCAACTCACAATCTAATTGGACAGAGACGAAATTGTAACACGGGGTATAGTTAGGGCCCATTACAACAATTAAGCCAAACAAAAACAACTTGACAATTGTTAGAGATGCTATTGTCATAGGCACAGTAGCGGGCCTGCAGGTACAATTTGGGCACAAACTCAAAGACCTTGTTTGGTTTGCGGAAAAGATTTGACGGGAAATAATTTCCCATGTCATTTCCCAAAGGATGGGAAATGGAAGATTCATTTATCATGTTTGGTAATGTTGGAAAATAACCAGAAAATACCACTTTATTTTCTTACCCATATTTGGCTTGCGTATGAATGTAAAACAAAGCTTGTTTAATTTTCCAATTATACCCATATTAGATAAAATAAAAAAAGGAGAGTATGCTACTCTTACCACATCAATTAAAAAATGTCAATAAATCATAAAAGAAAAGAAAATGTTAAATTAATTTAATTGATGTGGTTGTCCACCTCATTTGTCATATAAGGTAGTATGAGAATGTGGTATACAAATGTGGTAAGAGTAGCATTATTAAAAAAATAATGCATTTAATGCTATATTGAAATTTAAAAGAGTGATGCTATTTCCACCTCCTGTCCTATTTCCCCACCTACCTTATCTTCAAAATTTTAAAGACAAATTTACCCCTTTGTAAAATACTTCTAAGAACTTAGGGGAAAAACCCTAAACTCACATAACTTACCTATTCTACCATTTTTATTGACCAAAAAAAACCTATTCTACCATTTGACAATATATATTTGTAATACCCACATTTCTCTTTCTAGCCTCAACCTTCATTCCCCATCGCAACCATTGGCGTCGTCAACAATGTTGGCACCTGCATCCCTCTCCCCCTCCTACATTAGGGTCCTCATCGTCTCTCTCTCCTCAATGGCTGTCTCTTTCTCTCATTCATCTCCCCATCACTTTTCCCTCTTCCGTGCCGGCAACGATAGAGCTCGGTGACCTTGTCGGCCTTCAAATTTGAGGAGTCTGATATCATATCTAGAGGCCCGTGACCTTATCGTCCCACATCGTTGATGGTGCCAATAAAGAGAAAGAGAGGGAGAGAAGAGAGAAAGAGAGAGCCGTTGAGTAGAGAGAGAAAAATAGATGTTTTGAGTTGCAAGGGAAGAGAGGGAGAATAGGACATAGGTTAGAAATAGCAGCACTCATTCTAAATTGTTAATGAGACAAAATGATCATGAAAAATATGCATTTGTTATTGCCTTAATTTCCAAGGTAAAATGAAACCCATAGGGTGGAGGGTTGCAATTTCCTCCTATGTTTCCATGTACCAACGAAGCAACCGTCTCATGTCCTATTTTTGGACTTATCACACATTCTTAAACCCCATTTACCATCAACCAAACGGGCCCAAAAGGTAGAGGGCCGTAATAATGAGCAAAAAAATTATGGTCACAAATAAAATAGGAAACAATAAAGTTGGGATCAGTTCACTTTTCTTCCACGGCGTCGGCAGAGTTCTCTGTTAGGAAGCGTTTGCTTCCAGAGTTGCTGCAGTACTGAAGCAATACATCTCACAATATGAGTGGCGCCATTAACGGTACTCTCTCTCTCTCCTTGCATTCTGTTTGGTCGCTGAGAAAAACTAAACTAATACACTTGAACAAAGTTATTTCTTCCCATGCGCATTTTCTCAGCAGCCAAACAAACTAAACACACTTCAATCTCTCAAATTTCCGTACTGCAAACTGCAATCTCTGATTCTCCTTCTCTCTGCAGATGCCACCTCGCCTTCCGCCCTCTCTGACAAATCGGCGAAGATCTTCGTCGCCGGTCACCGCGGACTTGTTGGCTCCGCCATCGTCCGCAAGCTCCAAGCCCTAGGGTTCACCAACCTCGTCCTCCGTGGCCATGCCGAGCTGGACCTCACTCGCCAAAACGACGTCGAGTCCTTCTTCGCCGTCGAAAAGCCCCAATTCGTCATCCTCGCCGCGGCAAAAGTTGGCGGCATTCACGCCAACAACACATACCCGGCTGATTTCATCGCCGTCAATCTCCAGATCCAGACCAATGTGATCGACGCCTCGTACCGATTCGGAGTCAAGAAGCTCTTGTTTCTCGGCTCCTCTTGTATTTACCCCAAGTTCGCGCCACAGCCTATCCCCGAAAGCGCATTGTTAACGGGCCCTCTGGAGCCCACAAATGAGTGGTATGCGATTGCCAAGATTGCCGGGATCAAGATGTGCCAGGCTTACCGGATTCAGTACAATTGGGATGCGATTTCGGGGATGCCCACCAATTTGTATGGGCCACATGACAACTTTCACCCCGAGAATTCGCACGTTTTGCCAGCATTGATGAGGCGGTTTCACGAGGCGAAGGTAAAGGGTGCGAAGGAGGTGGTGGTGTGGGGGTCTGGAAGCCCCTTGAGGGAGTTTTTGCACGTTGACGACCTAGCGGATGGGGTTGTGTTCTTGATGGAGAATTATAGTGGGCTAGAGCATGTCAATGTGGGTAGTGGCAAGGAGGTGACTATCAAGGAGTTGGCTGAGTTGGTGAAGGAAGTGGTTGGGTTTGAGGGTGAGCTTGTTTGGGACTCTTCCAAGCCTGATGGAACTCCGAGGAAGCTCATGGATAGCTCGAAGCTGGCGGGGTTGGGTTGGACCCCAAAGATCTCTCTCAAGGATGGTCTAGTTGATACCTATAAGTGGTACTTGGAGAATGTCAAGCAATGATAATGCAGGTGATTGCATTGGATGTGATTTTTTTATTTATCATGCACTATTAGTTCTTATTATGTCATCATCCTGAACTTGTTATTGTTGTTACGTTAACATCAGGAGCCTACTTGGATGTTCATTCTGTATCATTTATGTGGAATAAATTATCTGTGAATTTCATTTGTTGTTTCAGAACTGAGTGAGCTATTGTTAATTGGAGCTATATTACAGAACCATTCTGAATGTTGTTTTAGTGCTTTTATTATATAAAATTGGTTTTGGTTAATGCTTGCTTGTTTTCACAAGATGGTGATTGGCAACAATTTTTCTGTGTTTTTAATTGTTCCCAGTGTTGCTTGCTTGAATTTTTCAAATCTGGATTTACCACGTAAGGGGGCATAGGCTTACCCCTCAAATGCATATTCTATGTAAAAACAAGAAGAAAAAGAAAACTAGGAAGGAACAACCATGGAACGCAAATTAGAGAGAGAAATTTAATTAAATAAATAAAATTATTTGGTTTTGTGGTCATTTCAAGTCGGATGGTTATTTACTTTGATGATCCAACTCTTTACTAATTTTTATTATATAAAATTGATGTTGATCAATGCTTGCTTATTGGCTTTGCTGTTGTTTTTCGGAATTTCCATGTTGGCTAAATACACATGGATGGAAATTACTATGGAATCCTGTGATGCCAGACCATGTGTGGGATCATTTCATAACATAAGTGTAGGCTAGAGAGTCTCGTAATTGCTACTTGTATGCCATCTAATTATTCACCACATGGGCCTTTGACCGTGGTCTGAAACACATCAATATGGTTTCTTTTGTCATCAACCTTATTTTTGGCTATTTATTTTCACCTAGTATCTTATCATCGCAGGCGTTGTGCTACTTTGAAGTGGAATATAGTGAAACCTGTACAATCATGCTCATGCTTTCCACATTCTGTGCAAATTATTTTCTCATCAGTGTCCTTAGTATTGAATAATTAGAGGTCCTTATGTGCTTATTAACTTCTTGTCTCTCCATTGACTAGAGAAGGATAGTCTTTCTTTATCACATGTTATACACTAGCATTGGTGTTGTAAAACATTGAACAATTGTTTGATGCAGGACAAATGGGAGAGAATATGTAGAAAAGATTGATGCATGTTCATGATTGCTGTAAGATCAATAGGGGAACTCTATGGAACAAGGAGAGAAAATTATAAATAAAAGCATAAAACTACCAGTATCACACGAGTAGGGTTATAGGAATCACTCCTATCCTAGAGGCCTTACGCATCACACCTAGGGTTAGGTTGAATCACACAAACCTAGAGGGAAGCAAAGCTCTGAGAAGATTATTCAATCATCAAACTCTCTCTAAAGCTAAGAAAAACCCTAGGTGATGACAACACTAAAATGCCCCTAACTCACATATCGCTAAAATCAAAAGAGTCTAGAAAAAGCATAAGAGAAACCTTGGATAAATTAATATATATAAAAAACACCATACTGAAGTAAACTCAACTCAAGTCCAATTATGTAATATCCCAAATAGACCCAACATTATCCGACATGATCCGAATTAGGGTTTGAGACTTAGCGCTCCCTTTATTATTCCTGGGATAAGCTTCTAAGGTTTGCTGCCACTTATGTTCCACATCGTTGTTTTTGTTTTGTGACGTCACGATAACATATTGGTCCACTTTTGTTTTATTTCGTTCTTTGTATTGCGAAAACTGTTTCTTATGAATTCTCTGTCTCTATTAAGATACACGGCTAGGCTTGTGTTTCAGCCTAGGGGTTTCCTTTATCTGAAATTTATGAAAAAAGCGTCATCACATTGTACACTTCTTATCCGAAAAAGAAAAAAGCATTGGATATGCATTCTAATATGTAGCTTTTGGCATTATTTTTGGTATTTGTAGTCTTGTAAACTATTCTAGCTCTATAAACCAGAAATAGAGAGCTTAAGTAATATGATATATGGAGAGATTATAATCATTCTGGTTTGAAATTGTTTCTGGTATGGAAATCATTAGATGGAAAGGATTTTTACATTATGGGTTATCGCCTCTTGATATCGTTGGAGATTTGGGTAGGTTGTGTAATGATGAAGAAAGTGATTCATTATTGACATCTAACTGTGAGGAATAATGTCTGTAGTAAATTGATGGGGTGAAATGAAAAATGTTTTGGTTGAAGTCTGTGTAAAGCCTCTGGATTGAGGAGACATATATGCAACATGTGGAAATCACGAGTAGAGCTTTGAACTCTTGCAGAAGTCATGTTTTAAGAGATTCGTCCTAGTTTGGGCCAGGATAAACTGTTATTGTGGGTTACAACTGAAATGATGCATAATTCTGGGTTGTCTTGGTTTCGATTCTGGATCAAGTGGGTTATTTTTGTGGTATATTAGCTCTGGCTCTAGAAGACCTGTTCTCTACAAAGCATGAGGACTTTATGGTATTTGAAACAAAATAATCCATTTTCTCCACATACATTTCCGTTTGCCTTTTAATCCTTTTTAATCCATTTTGTTCTTTTTTGTTCTCCCTCTCCTATTCTACCCTTCCTTACATTAATTACTGGGTTGGGGAGATGGGGACGAGTGTGGTGGTTGGCATGTGGCTGACCTGCAGGCTTTTCTTTGCGTCCTTTTTTTTTCTTTTCTTTTTTTCTTTCTTGTTTTTGGACCGAAAGAGTAGAATAGGAAAGAGAAAAAACAAAAAGGAACAAAAATTGATTAAAAAGTTTTAAAAAACAAAGGAAGTGTAAGTGCAGAAAAGGGAAGTGGGAAAATCACCTCCTAATAACCATCCATGACTCTTTTTCTTGCATGCACAAATGCAGCCTTATTCTAATATAAGAACCTGGTATGGTTCTTAGCAAGGTGCATTGTGATAACCAAATAGGTGTTGGTTCTTAGACAATACGAATGGTGCACCCTCGTCCTTTGGAATCTTAATGGGTTTGAAATCCAAATTAGGTAAACTAATGTTTCCCAATGTTTATCTTTCCCATGGTTTGGGTGGGGATTATTTGCCTATACGATTGCCTGGAGAATTGGCGCGTTGCACAATCCTGATAATCTTGACATATTTAGGGTATGTTTGATACATTGTATTAGACTCTAGATAAGAGTAAATAGTCGATGTCAGTTGTTTGGTGTCAACTTGTATTATTTAATTACTCTTTACTCGACTAATTAATACAACATACACACACCGATTTAGATAATGCACGCTTAATTATAAGATTAGGAAGGAAAAAAACACCCTCTACATTTCTTCTTTGCTCTCTCTCTCTCTCTCTCTCTCTCTCTCTCTCTCTCTCTCATGGGTTGATCAGCAGCTAATGAGTACTCTGACGAACCTCTAAGCCCAGCAGGTTGGCTCTTCCTCCAGCCCCTAATTAACGAAATAATCCATTGTGCCATAGACATAGACTCAATCAAGTCGCCTCCTTTCCAACCACAGATTCTCACAATTTTGGTTCCCTTTCAGTTTTGATTGATGCCCATCTTAGTTTCAAGTATGCGTCGTTCAACGATAAAGAAATTCAGGTTTGGATATTCGATTGTGTAGGAAATTATTTACCACACAAATTGACAGATTTTTGATAGATTTGGTGGACGGTGGGTGTGGGCGTGTGGGTGGGGGCTGCTCATGTTCCAGATTGGGGGTTGGGTGTGTTAAGAAGATTTGGAGAGAGACTACAATTGAAAGAAATCAAAAGGTGCTCCTGAAGCAAAAGACCTTATAGTAGAATTTGGTGAATTTGATAGTAGAGAAACATTAATTTCTATGGTTCTTGGTTGTGGTTCAATGCTCCCAATCGACAGGATAGGCCCTCCCAAGCGAAACATAATTGTATACATCCTTGATGATGGAATGGCATTGAAGATCCAGTTGATGATATAGAATTGCATTGTAGTTTCATTTGTTTTTTTGGTAAATCAAGCATTGTAGTAGCAGGTATAGGATGTCAATACACCTCGATTAAATTAAAGGGAGATTCACTATTATACCCAATATGGGGGCCCAAATTATAAAAATATCCTATATAAAATGGACTTTAGAAACACACCCAAAGCCCATTTACAACATAACAAAAAAGCTTTTAACTTCTTATAAATTACAAAACTGCCATCAATTTCTTAAAACAAGCCCAACCCCAAAATCTCATAAAAATACCCAAAACACTCAATAGGGCATCAAAGTAATTTAATAATCAATATTAAATTCAATAAGGCCAGCTATCATTTTGTGGGTTTTTTTTGGGTTTGTTTATAGGAATTCAATTGTGTAGGGTTTATTTATAATATTAGTGCTAGAAATGGGTATATCACTAAATATCTCTAAATTAAACTGCGTGACTTATTTATTTATTTATTTATGGAGTTCAATTCACTGTTATTTGACGGAGCACTAAACACAGTATAACTTAGACTATTTATCTGGAACAACACCAAACGCCTTATAATATTATGGATAAACAGTCAGTACTCTCCGGAACAAATTAATATTATCTGACTAAAATAAGTCAGTGCAGTCCGATGTACCAAACGAGATTTCTCAAATTTAAGCATTTGAGCATCCACAATGGGCTTCCTAAACCAACAACTTAGACAAATTTTAGGGAGAAATTAGAAAAATATAACTCCAACCATGCTCCCTATCTACCTCTTAAAATAGGGAGACTTCTAGGTGCTTCTAAATATGAAGAGAGATAAAGGACTTCTAGTGGCTCCTTATAATTTATGCATAGTTTAAACTTTTAATTAATGTTAACTATTGTTTATATATATATATATATATTAAATAAAGATGGACCAAGCATATTGAATTAAAAAAATGACTATAGTATTTATGACTTCATAAACTGAAGAGTATAATTGGAATTCAAATTTTATAGAGAGCTGCTAAAATAATTTTTTATATTTTTAATTAAATTTTAACTAAAAAATAAGGAACATGATTGTAAAGTAGATTATATGCAAAAAAATCTAAACCTAGGGAACTGCTTCCTTGACAGAACTTTTTTGGTTTTTTGTTTTTTGTGTGGAAGGCAGATAGCTTATTATTTACTAATCTGTTGATGTAAGAGCAACTCCACCCATTTGCCCTTAGCCATGGCAAGGGTGGAGCTAGGGCAAGCACTATTCACGTGAATAGTGGCTGCCCTTGCAAATAGTAAATTGTGTCTCCACCCGTTGCCCTTAGCCATGGCAATTACTATTCATTTTTTTGTTTTTTCCTCCTATTTTTTAATGAAAATAATTAATTTGGGTAATATTTTCAGATAATATTTTTGGGTTCGTACATATCAATATTTATTATAAAATTCATATCTCAATCGGAAAATTTTTTGGTATTTATAGAAAAAAAAGAGTATTTTTTTGGTATTTTTTTTTTAAAAAATTCAATTTGTTTTCATTTTTTTATTGCACAAAAATTGGCTGCCGTTGGATTGGAGAAAAAAATCTGATCGGAGAGCTCAGAGTGCGACACGTGGACTTTTAGTGGTACTGTAGCGCCAGACACTGTAGCATCACTGTAGCACTGCGGTACTGTAGCTATACTGTAGCGATACTGTAGCGATACTGTAGCACCAAAACGAGGGTTGGAGCTCGGGCCAACCTTGCCCTCGGGCCAGCCCAGGTTGCTGGGTCCCACCTTGCCCTCGGGCCTGGGCTGTCCGCTGGAACACCTTTTTTTTTTTTTCCTCCCCTAGCCTCGGGCTGGGCTGTGCCGCTGGAGAAGCTCTAAAACCATAGAATATGCGGGGTGCTTGTTTGTATTTGTCGTTATATTTAGAGTCCGGTAACATAACATGATAGAAGTCTGATAGTAATTTGATCATGGATGTTACAACTAGCTGGGGTAAAATAAGGATGTATGAAATGAGTGACTTTTACCATTAAAGAGTGGTTTAGTTGCTCTGTTTATCTAAAAACAAGTAAAAAAAAAAAAACAAACTATATAGCTTGTTGAGAATAGTTTTAGACCAGTGGCTTTCAACTGGTTCAGTTATTTGGATTACATTTGCTGATTACCCATTTCATTCAGTTGGGGTTTCAAGATGAACAATCGTGACCAAAAAGTCCACTAAGGGACAGTCCCCTGCTTGCTGTTGTCAGCTGCCACAACTTTTTTCATCTCATGTCTTGGGACTTGGGAAAGGAGGTTGGGTGTGGGGGATTTTATTTTTTGATTCAATATTCTAACTCCAAAGTAATATTTGAACGGATGGACCATGACTTTGTGTGATTAAAACACGGGGTTCAATGTAGACATGTCAATGGATAAATGTAATTAATAGGAGTGGATTTTGTGGCATAATTTGATAATCTGATTATTAACAGAATAAATTTAGATCTTATCTAATCCAATTTAATTTAATTTAATATGTAATTTATTTTGCTTACTTAATATATATGCATATGTAATGTAATAATATTGTGAATTTTTTTGTAAATAAATAAAAATATTTTAAAACTATTTGTAACATAAAAGAATACATATTAGGTTATTGGATTTGATATAAGATAATTCAACACATCGAATATGGATGTAGTTGTGAATGTTTTATCGAATTTTCGAAATCGGATTGTGTTGAATTTTTTTGAAATCTGGTTGGGTCGGATTTCAGGTCCTCCGCTCCATCTCTAATTCATTTACAGGTCTAATGTTGACGTAAGTTAAGTCAGTTGGTCATGACAGTGAGCCTAACTTATTACACCAAATTTTAGACACTTCCCATAACAAATATTAACAATAAAAAGAATAAAACGATATTTGAAGTCAAGTTTGAACACTTCTTACCTTTACCCTCTTTTTGTAGAACCAAAAATAAAAGAAAAAGGAACCCAAAGAAAAAACCGACAATTTAGAAACATTATGGGGGCATGATATCACTACTAGGATTTAAAGCATAAAAATGCCAAAAATCGTTAATTTCCACGAAATTACGAAATTCCTAGGTCCCACTAAAAAGATTTGAAAGTCTAGAAAACAAATTATCAAAGGGTATTTTGCCAAATTGTCCCCGTACCTAATTATCAATTTATTCAATGACTTTTTTATTTTATTTTATAGAAAATTGAGATTTTTGGAGAAATGTCACTTGAATTTATACCTCAGTTTCAATTTGTCATCTTAAAAAAAAAATTTAATAGAAATATCACCTTAATTTTTCAAAATTTATTATTTGTCATCCGACTTTAACACCATCAATTTTTAAGGATATTTTAGTCTTTCTATTTTCAAAGGTATTTTAAAAATAAAAAAATACCCTTGAAAATAAAAAGACTAAAATACCCTTAAAAATAGATAGAAAATTGGATGGTTTTAAAGTCCAAATCATGAATTTTGAAAAATGAAGATAACATTTCCTTGTATTTTTCTTTAAGGTGACATTGAAATTGAAATATAAGTTCATGTGACATTTTTTTAAAAATTCCTAGAAAATTAAGGACTTGTACTAAATTTTATTCTCAATTTCCCTTACTGTTTAAATTCTCAACATTTCATCTAATTTGTCGTTAAATATGAGGGCAAATTAGTCATTTCATATGTTAAAAATAATTAAATAATGTAAAATAAAAAAACATCATTTTAAAAAACAGAGAGGGGAGACCCACCCACCCCTTCTTCTCTCTCTCCCCGATTGTGCCGCCTGACTGGCTTGGGTGACCCATTAGCCACCGCCTTTCAAACAACCCCATTAATTCAGATCTTGAATTAATTCATGGGTTGTGCGATTTCAAGTTGAGATTTTGGGTGAGGGGTGATCAAGTCAGCAAAATTTAGGGGGTGGGCTCAGAGATTTTAGGTCACTGGGTAGGGACGTGAACTCGGCGATGCTGATGAGGAATCGGTCAGACGGTGGAGTGAGGAAAGGCAGACGGGACTAGGCTGAGGCTTGAGATGACATGAAGTGCGTGGCACAATGGAAGGATTAAACTGTTTGGTGGTTTGACGAGGAACTTGTGAGGTGAAGAGGTCTGGACCTTGAAGGCTATAGGGGAGAAAAAAAAAAAACATAGGGGAGGGGGCTCGAATGGGTCTAGGTCTGTGGGTGGGGATAAGGTTTTCTTTTCTGTTTTTTGGGCGTGGGGGTGGTCAGTGGTTGCTGGGATGTCAATCGAGGATTGGAGTTGTATGGAGTACCTGAGCTTGGGGATGGAGATGAGTTGTTCTGTGTCGGTGAGATGATAGGCTAGCTGTGGTGATTAGGTGTGTAGAGTTAATATTTAGGGTGAGATAATGTGTTTTAATTGGAGTGTGAGAGTCGGTGAGAGACATATGGTGGCGGTTAGCGGTATGATACGGTATTGAGCTAATCCTATTAACGATACTGAAAATTAGAACTGGTATGGGATTATCATTAACCAAAGTTGGCATCGTGCCAAATCGATTCCGGTGTGAAATGGTACCATTTCGATACCAAAATAATACAACTAAAAAATCCACCAATTCAACAAATTCATCAAATAACTACTCACAATTCAGCAAATTCATCAAATCTCAATTCATATCAACACAACTTATGTAATCCAATGCCTTTCTTATGGCTTACAGAGTTTACAAACCCAAATAGTATTGGTATTTGATGCCTTTGCCTTATAAAATTCAACAAAATTTTAATGATTTAATCAAAAACATATTTTCATCATCTAACAGTTTAATAGAAAGACATAGGTTTTCCTTATAAACTGGTATAATGTTTGATTAGCAATTGCCGGTTGGTGACTTTGGGTTTTGACCACCTCATCTTTCGATTCTCTCTCACACAGAGAAAGAGACAATGTTTTGTGCTAGAGCCACCACTGACCAGAGCTTGAATCTAGATGAGAAGGATTTGGCTTGGAGAGAGCTTGAATCGAGTGAGATCGATAGAGAGAGACAGAGAGCTGGGCATGGAAGAGAGAAGTTCTTCAAATGGGCTGAGTCTTAGAGTGAGAGAGGTTTTGAGAATGTCTAAGAGACGAGGTTTGAGTTGAGATATTGAATTTTTTTTTTTTTAAACTTACTCATTTCGGTACGGTATTGAACGGTACCAAATACCCAATACCGCTATCGTGTCATACTCACTTGATACGGTACGGTATTATACCAAATATTGCCTAATCCCACATGAAATGGTATGAAATTAGTTTGATACGATATGGCTTCGGTATTTCGGCTTTAGATGCCCAACCCTAGTGGCGGCGGTGTGTGGATGGTGGCGTTGGTGTAGATGATGGCGGTTGGGAAGGGGCGGCTCCAGGTGGAAGAGGTTAATCCCCTTTTTTAATTTTTTTTCTTCTTTTATTTTATGTTTTTAAAGTAAAGTTTGGAGGAAATGTTAATAATTTAAACGGCATGAGTAACATTGATAATAAAAATTAAATTCGAATCCTTAATTTTTTATTAAAAAAAAAGTATTTGAATGTAAATTGATAATTAAATACAAGTTGAAAAGGGAATTCGACAGATTACCCTTTTATCAAATAAAATAGATTTGTATTTTCACGTGCATGCAAAAACCAGAAACCAAGAAAATCCGAAATTGCAGCGCACACAATTGATAGGACACTTCCATGGACTAGGAGTATGAGGGCCTTCCAAACTTTATTTGTCTTTGCCTTTGTTTGCTTCTCTCTCTCTGTCTCTGTCTCTCTCTCTCTCTCTCTCTCTCTCTCTCTCACTCAGTGCTTGTTTTACCTATGCCTATAAGATAGATAGTGCCTAAGCCTAGAAGCCCTAGAAGCCCTAGACCCTAGTTTCAGTGTTTCTCTGGACTCCACTTGTTGCATTGTCACCTCACTACCCAACCCATACAAGACAGATTTAGAAACACCATTTACAAAGCCACAACACTCTCTCAGTCTCAAGCCAAAATTGAGAATTGAAACAGAGAAAGTTGATAAATAATGGGAAAATTGCATCCATCCCAACTAAAAAGATAACAACCAACCTCCCAGAAACCCAAGTGGCATTTGTGCAATTTTTTCACAAGTAATAATATTATCATTGAATATGGAAGATGATTTTCCGAAAATAAAAAGGCTTAATTGTACTCTAATTGTCTTCTAACCATGAACTGTTTAAAAGTTGTTTGGTAATTGTTTTCACTTTTTCAGTTTTTGTTTTTGTTATTTCTTATTTCATATGCGTGAGTTCGATAGTCATGTCTAATAGTCATTCTGGTGTCGATGGGTACTATGCAGGTCCGATTACTTAAGGTGGCGAGTCCAAAATTACAATTTCACTTTTGACTTGGCTAAGCTGCTATCAAACTTTGAAGTAACAATTCTTTATAGGGAGCTCAGAAATTAGATTTTTCTTGAGGTCAAATTGTGAATTTGAGATTCATAAAATGAAAGTGTATGTCACAAGGAGTCTGTCACATTTTTGTTGATTTTTTTTTACTGTTAAGATGAATTTTTAGTGAATTTTAGATTTGGAGATCTAGAGAGTCAAACTTGATCCATGGCCAAATGCAAGAGTCATGCGGCCTAGTCGTCCCAGTTGGGAGGTTCCAAATGTTGAGTTTTGAGACTAGAGTGCGATGTATGTTTATCAAACATGACATGTTTTCAGTTTTCAATTTTCCGAAAAAGTGAAAACGAAATGATTATTAAACGAGTCCTTTAAATGATTCTTAAACTAAAGAAACACACCATCAATCAACTTTAACCAATTTAGTAAATTTAGGTTTTAACAACAAAAAAATTTTTACTTTTGAAAAAAGCCAAAATTTTTCCGAAAAAGACAGTAAAATCCCTCAACTTTGAAACAAAAGACATGCAAATGTAAATAATTTATTAGAAAATTCAAAAATAAATAAGAACATTTTTGTCCATTTAAACTTCTTTTAAAAATATTTCTCTTCTTTGGCATTTTTCAAAATGTCCCTTTAAATTTTTGGTGCCCAAGACAACTCTGGAAGAGAAATCAAGTTGGGCAAGTTGCAATTGTTGACTTCAAACCCCAATTACTCACTTACAAAACCGCCAAGTTACATCCCTCTCCCCTTCCCCCCCTACCCCCTTTGCTATTGAGCGGCTCATTCCCCATCTCCCCTTTCTTTTTTATTGCCATTTTTTTTTGGGTCAATCGTTGGGAGGTCAAAGTTTAAGAACTACAACACTTAAGCCAAATTAAAATGTAAATCCAGGGAAGTGTATTTGAACATGTGAACATACACTACCAAAGCCCCCACATACCCCAAGAAAACCCCATAATAAAATTGAGTGGCAGAAGCGAACTGGTTATAAAAACAGTAGTGCTCATGCATTGAACTTTCTGCATATTATTATGAAGATGAAAATTAAAACTTTAATTTACTCACCAGCACCATCACCAATCTGCCAATTCCCAATTCCTCAAATCACATAATAAATGGAATTTGATTAATACCCTTTCCATATAAACAGAATGAGGAGCCAAAAACTTAATTAATGAGTGAAAATAAAGCAAAGAAAGGAAAATAAAACAAATTATTATATCCTAAAAAAATACAGAAAGATTGAGCCGTCCAGCCAATATCACCAACACCCCTACACCATCAAAAGCCAAAGAAGCAGATCATGAGGAAGGAGATCAGAACTTGCTGCAACAAGTGGTGGACTTCGGAAATGGCATTTCCTCTACCAGTCCACCCTTCACATTTTGAGTCCGAGAAAACAACTTTCTCCACAAACTTTCTCAGCAAAAACACTTGAAAGCATGATTCTTCAACTTTCCAGGAAATTGCAGCCATAGCCCCCACCATGCTCCACCACCAAACTTGCTGTCAGCACCAGAAGAAGCGTAAAATTGTAGGCAAAAACACACACACAACCACAATGAGATAAAAGGTGCCCCCTTTTTTTGAAGTATGTGGCCAAAAATAAAAATTGGGTTTATGAGCATTTTGAAAAAAAACTTGTGGGTAGGTGAGTAAATGCCAAAACAATGAGCATGAATTGTATAAAATAAAAGAAGAAGCTGAGGGGCAAATTATGAAAGACGGGTGGGGGGTGGGGTGGGTTGTTGTCCTTCTGCTGTTTCCGTCTGTCTAAACATAATGAGGCCAAATAAATGTGAGAAAGGGAAGGAAAGAAAGAAAAGAGAAGGGTTTCCGCTTTGTACGATTTTGAGCATGGAAATGTTGTTTTCCTTTTGCCTTAAACTTAAACCCCCCTCCCCCATCTCCCCCATCTCTCTCTCTCTCTCTCTCTCTCTCTCTCACACACACACACACATACGCATCTCTGCAGCCTTAAAAAAAAACTTGTATGAAACGGGATAACATTGTTTTGTTATCTCCATCTAATTACAGACTGTCACTTATAAAAGTGATCACACATGACATATTATAATTAACCGAGAATAACAAAATAGTGATATCATATCAGCTAGATTTGCGCAAGCAACCTCTGTCCTCTTCTGGTTTCCATTTATACCCTTAATCCACTACCAAAACCCCACTTATATCCCTCAAATAACGTGGAAAACCCCAACTTCATATGCATACATGTATACCCCTTTACCCTTGATACAGTTTTCCAATTTCAAATTGCTTCGATTTTTAAAAGAGTTTTTAATTGAATTTACATCAGGAGCCTCAGAGCCTGCCTGACCAAACAAGCACCACAGCCGAGGTTAAATTTTTTTCGAGAAGAACACCAAACCCTACACAAAACAGTAGTTCTTGGTCTAACATTCGTTTGTGGATTCTAGGGGGTGCCATTGCTGAGACCAAAGCAGCTAACCAGGCCTACACAAAATATAGCCTCTTTCTTCAAGAAAATGGTGGTCTAAGTTTGACCCTTTGGTCATAATAATGCGCATACTGGGGGACCCTTATAGGGGTACTTTGGTCATTTTGCAACACTTAGATGAGTAAAAAAAGAGTACCCCGGATTTTACGTATCATGTTAAAGGAAAAGTGTGTTGCTGCGGCTTAGAAAATGCGGTGTGAATTTTCCCTTTTGGGCTTCTAGATAATTTGCATGGGTGAACAATATTCATATTGAAATGAGCCAAAAATATATAAAATAAACTATAAATAAAAAAAATAAAAAATTTAGGTGGCAGTAGCAAGCACATGCTTATGGCTTTTCTGGGCATCTGAAAGTTACAGAGAAGTAACTGTTGGGTCTTGCAGAGTGAATGAAGGCATTTGTACTGGACAAAGATAAAAGGGTAGGCTTATTAGCTTAGTTTGAGATGAATATGATGATGGGCCATTGGGCCCTGTACGATGATGGAAGTAGGGTGCATAATTGGCAATGCTGGTTAAGGGTAGCTGAGTTTTCTTCTTCCTCTCTCAAAATCCAGGCTCAGGACTCTCATATCATAATAGAGAACAGCAAGAGACAGAATGTCTGAGCAAAAGTAGGATATCAGAGAAAGAGCAATGAATTTTTCAGGGCAACAAGGAAAGAAAGGAGAAAATATGAGAGAGAGAGAGAGAGAGTAGGGAACTCCAAAAACCAAGACAAAGATGAATCAGGAATCTCTCATCAGCGAGCAATGAAGAAAAAGAAACTTCTGTTAACTCAATAAAAAGAAAACAGAGAGAAGCTACTAGCTGAGCAGCTAAATCCAAAGGGTTTCGTTTTTGGAGCAACAATTGATGATTTTAGGTGTCCTTTCCATAAGAAGCAGCACCAAACTAGAAATGCTTTCGACCTAGATGAACATCAAAAATAGCAAACGCTTTGCACACAGCTTTTTTTCTTGGGATACCAATGAAACATTGATGACAGTGACACATTTTGCTATTCAACAAAATGGTACAAAAAAAGTTTCCTCTAGATAAGTGAAAATGGCACATACCTTATTTCTCTTCCAGAAAAAATCCAAGAAAATTCTGCTTCAAGAGCCCAGAATTGTTGTTTTCAGAGGCTGCATTTGTGAACACAAGAGGCTCCGCAGAGCGAGAGAAAGAGAGAGAGGGTCATCCAAAACCATATCCATTCCATATTTAAGAAGAGTAATATTGTAATGAAACAACAGTGTAACTTTCTTTTTCAAAGTATTGAAAAAAAGAGCTAAAGGGGTCTTGCAGCTTCTCTTTACAGTCGAAAATCAAAACTCTGACTCTCTGAGAAGTGCATCAAATCCTTTTAAATATGTATATATATAATTAGCATTTATCTTATCTTTTTCTTTGTTTTCTGTAAAGCTCAGTCTGTGAAGGTGAAGGATGATAATAAAATCATAAAGAAACGGTAAAGTTTACAGAAAGCAGGTGAGACTGTTGCTTTATCCACCTAGCTATATTTTTAAGTCTCCACGGATACATTTCAGAAACCTTGATTGAATCAAAACTAATGAACCCTTCTGTCCGGAAAAACTACAAACAATGCCACCATATATCCAGCCAAGGGAGATATCGGGCCCCAGCTTATGCAAGCCCAATTTCAAAATGGACTGAGCCTTTAACTTTAACTGGAGTCCACTGTGGACAAATCCCATTTTAACCCGTCGTTTGCAGAAGTGAGGTACTTGACTGGTCTTGAGATTTTAAAGGTCTTGTGCAACACTCTTAAACTAAGGCCTCACATCATCTAATGTGAAATTTTTTTTTTTTGGGGCAAAATTTATCATGAATTGATGCCATAAAATAATAAAAGTAACAAGCACAACTATTTTCCATGAAGACATGCATAGTCTAGTAGTATTGTGTGATAATTTTGTTTGATTGATCATAGGTTTTTTTTTAAGAAGAAAATTTCATTCATAAACCATAAAAGGCATATAAAGATAGGCACGATTACATGGGCCTTGTTAAAACCTTCATAGAAATCATAGGTTTAATAATGCTATTTCATGAGAAATTTTTGTTATTTTGAACCAAAAAAAAAAAAAGTGAAAAGGAATCCACTAAGCATTCAAGTAATGCACTCCCATTTGACTCTTAAATAAGTAAAAAGGAATCCATTAAGCATTCATGGTTCTTTTTATCTGTTACTTGTTTTATATGAAAGCGGCTACATAACACATATATCATTCATGGAGACTTCGGTTCTCATACATTGAATTGAAATAGCTGGAACTCTCACCCCTACACACCCTCCTCATAATTTGGAAGACAAAAAGCAAGAAACCAGCATTAACAAGCAACTCACTTCACTTGTTATTTATTGTACACTAGACAGCAGTTCTTATACTATTATCCATGTAACAGCAAGGATAAAGTGGATATTCTACAAAATTCAAGCTGCTGCTTCATCAGCAGAGGAGACCTTCTTGAGAACATAAACAAGATCTCCAACCTTTACGACATTTCCCTTTTTCCCGGTAAGAGAGCCTTTGAAAACTAGATTCTGCCCAAAGTAGACCTGGAAATCCATTTAACATGTTGTATGTAATGTAAATCACTGCATGGACATGGAGGGTGGAGTACGGTTGAAAGCCTATAATTGTTATTTACTCACCTTTCCTTTCTGTTTTTGAGTTGGACGCAAGACACTATCAGACCGGATTTTCCTAAGAGTTTCATTTGGCTCAGCTCCTGCGATGCCAGTCTCTTGATTGATCGTTGGTATCTGGAAGACATGAAAGTTCATGGTTAGCTTTGGTGCCTGTTAAAAGACCCATTTGTCTACCAAGTGGCTCGCTGCCAACAACGTTTGCTCCAGAGGACACTGTTTAGTTAAACAAAGTTTACATTTTGAAATGGAACTACTACAATATATGATTTCAAGACAAGTATTACATTGATGTTCCTATGAAAATTAGCTTCACTGTCACCACGTAGGCAAAAATTGCAGAAAGGGTAAAACTCTTAACCTTACAGCGGGAGCATAGCTTGACACCCAGGAATGCAAGCTTGTCTATTCTGATCTCTGTCCACAAGTCCTCAGAAAATGGTTCACAACCTTCAACAAGAATGCTGTGACATCCAAATAAAAATTTGCAAGATTTAAAACTACGCATATTATCTATTTACATATATTGCTGATAACATTTTGGTAGAGAGTAGTATTGGTTCCTGGAGAAGATTATTAATGCCAAGTTGCTGAAAATAAGGAGTGCAGTGCAGGAAACATAGTATTGAAGAATTTGGATGCTTATTAAAGAAGGAAAAAAAAAATACAACAGGAAAACTAAAAAAGAAATTACTTGGGTCTAAAACGGTTGACTGGTATGGGTTCCTTCAAAACATTATTTAGTGCATCCATTGATCCCTGCAAAATATCCAATGACAAGAACCAAGTTGGAGCTTCTATTTGAAAGCAAAAGAAGTTACATTTTCATGTTGCAACTTGACTAACCTGAGATAATAGCATGTATGGGTACATGTCGGAGAACATGATATTGTGTCCTCGAGCATATTCAGGTTCCACAGGCCTAGTTTCTGAAGCTGCATCAGAACACAATGCAACCAGATTAATTAGTTTTGAGTTTGGAAATATGTGCACCACATTGGATGCTATTGCATCTTCCAATTGAAGTCCTATCCGACAATGACCTTTTACAGAAAACAAAAACTCTACCCGTATTAAAGCGAACAAGTCGACTGGGTTTCCCAAGATAATCTGAAAACCATTTTGATGCATCAGCTCCCTCGTCTAATGCGGAACCAGACCACTCCCATACTGAAACCCCATTTGATACTTCTCGAGGTGCAATCAAAGAAACCTTAAGTGCATCCATGCCAGGTGCTTTTAGTACTGCAAAGTGAAGGTCGTTATTAAGTTAACAGAAAATAAATTCACCAGAACTCTCTGAATGTTGAAACATTAAGCAAAATTATGGAGGACAACTTTGTTTGGAAGTAGTGCTGCATCAGAGTGATTCTTTTTACTACAGTGACAGGTTCTACAAAAGGTGATTGGATTTTGAAACTAAATTCTCCAGGGGAAAAGAAACAATGACAATAAAAGATCGAATACAACAATATGAGCACTTTTAATCATAAGAAGGAAAATAAAGAAAAAGAAAAGAGTAAAGCTCCATTTCAACATCCAACTAGGCATAATAACTCCAGAAACAAATCCACATGTGGCAAAGTGATAATAGCAAAGGAGAAAGAAGTCGGAGTCAATTAGATGGTCACACATCTCCTGCTCAATGATAAGTTTTCTACTGCAGAAAGCACAGTTTGACCATAAATGACATCTAAAAGAGGGAAAGACGAACTTTATAGAGAAGAAAGTTAATGTTTTTTACCTAGATAAGAGCTTTTAGAAGGTTCCCAACCCTCTATGAATGCCTCATCTGGCAGCTCTACCTGAACCAAAGAAAGCTTTGGTTCAACCCTTTGAGTATACGCCCTCCCCTTGTAGTTTACAACTAACCATTGCCGATCCCATCGAAATCCTGTATATCCCAAAAAAAAGAAAAAAAGTAATACAGAATATGGCTGCACTTTGCAGTCTAACCAACAATTTTCATTTGAATAATTACAAGTATTCCTTGTCACTAAATTATAGGAGGTCCATCAATAATGTAATAAAGCAGAGTAGTTTGACAAATTAAGGTTAAAAAGTAAACTTATGCAAAAATAAAAAACAACCGTGATATGCACTGTTTTTATCCTACACTTTTTATTCCAACAAAACTGAAGGCAACTCATGGATACAGATACAGAGGTACAATCCTGTAGAACAGATCCGGTTGAAGTAAGGTCGTTTTATCTTATAATTCAAGACTGGACATTTACCAAATAATAATGCAAAAAGAAAAATCCAACAATACTTTAAAAAAAACTTTGGAAAGAAAAGAACGAATTTCATGTATAATTAAAAACAAAAAAATTAGAGGGAGAAAACTCAACTGGGCAACTCAAATATGCGAACAAATATAAATGAATAATTTGACTTAAATACTAAATGTCCATTTTTTCTAGAGGCCTCAAGAAAGAAACAAAATGAATATCATCATGAATGGAAGTACAAGTAGTGATGAATTGGTCATACCTGTAGGAGTGACCGATGCTTGAGAAACTGAAATTCCACGGCATGATTTTATTGGGTATATGAATATCGATGAGACTTTGGCTATGGCATCTGATTCTGATGGTAGCTGCTCCATCCTCTCTCTCTCTCTCTCTCTCTCTCTCTCAGTGTTGCTATGCACAAAATGGCCTTTTGAACTGGAAAGAGCGAGAGCTATGCTTTAAATTCAGAAAATGAACCTACCCAATTTGTTCTTATCCTGGAAATGGCCATATAGACCTGCAAGCCCAAATCTTTGAAAAGCAAGATAACAAAAGGTGGAAAATTTATTCAGTTTCGTTCATTGTATCTCTCAACTAAACAGACAAAGTTCAGCCATTCACTCTTCTCCTCCCTGCAAGTGTGAATATGACAGGCAGCTGTGCTGTTAGCCATTAATTACCCACGTCAAGTTTTTACTCAAATATTTATATTTATCTATTGGGGGAAAAGGCCAAATTTTGCTGCTTCAATTCCATATTTTTTTTCATTATTGTGCCGACCGGTTTAGTCTATTAAAAACATGACATTTATTTATTAATTAATAATCTCAAATTTGAACTCACATATCTTCTTATAAAAAACCTCATCATTATCCTTATAGTTTAGACTATTTTTTATATATATTTTATAATAAAAAATCCTTACAGTAGGGTGGGGGCCATTAAAGGGTCGGCAAAGCATTTGACGTAAGGTTTCAGAGCAAGCCCAGCGCAGGACCCAACCCGGGGGAAAGGGCCCCTAGGCGAGCCCGAAGCCGCTCCAGCGCGAGGAAGACAGCCCGGACAGCTGCTGGGTCCCACGAGCCCGGGCAGGCCCAAGGGCAACTTCAGCCTGGGCTTGAGCCCGTGTTGGATGACGTCATGCTGACGTCAGCGAATGCGGAGTTTAAATTTTTTTACTGTTGGCGCGTAAATTACACGCGCCAACGGTAAAAAAAATTTAAACTCCACTCGCTGACGTCAGCCCTGACAGTACCCAACGGGCAACTGCCACGTGTCGCGACAGGGAAGCTCCGATGATTTTTTTCCAGAAATCCGACGGTCCTCGTTTTTTTTGCTAAAAAAATTGCAAAAAAATTCTGTATTTTTTTCCTATAAATACCTAACCATTTTATTTACTTTTCACACAAAAACTTCATACAATTCTTCTCCATCCCCAATATTTTTT
This sequence comes from Prunus persica, assembly GCF_000346465.2. Taxonomy (NCBI): domain Eukaryota; kingdom Viridiplantae; phylum Streptophyta; class Magnoliopsida; order Rosales; family Rosaceae; genus Prunus; species Prunus persica. Next base: position 8,058,514 of record NC_034009.1, read on the forward strand.
ACTCTCCACTCACATTATTCACTTTCCTCACCAATTCTCCATACAAACTATTCTCCTTCCAATATTTCTTACTCTCCACTCACATTTTTCACTTCTCACACCAATTCTTCATACAAACTCTTCTCCTTACAATTTTTTTTTACCCTCCACTCACATTTTTCTACTACTTTCCATTTGTATATAAAAAAAAAACAAATGGCATCTTCTGTCGAAATCGGGGCCTCGTGGTCAACTCAGGAAGATATTGCGTTGTGTCACTCTTGGGTGAACATTAGTCATGACCTTATCACGGGCAATGAGATGAAGTTCCATCATATGTGGAGCAAAATTCATGGAGAATTTTGTCAAATATCGGGTTCCATTCGGACCGAAATGGCTTTGTCTAGTAGATGGAAATTTCTAAACAAAGAGTTAGGGAAATGGAGAAATGCCTTGACAAAAGCAAGGGAGAACATTCGGAGCGGTCAAAATCTTTCCGATGAGGTAAAATATTTTTAATTGCCATTTTAATCAATTTAATGTAACTTTTTTTTATTGCATATTCTATTTCTTTTTGTTGCACAATGTTTATTTTATTTTTGTATTTCCTAATTGGCTTTATTTATTTACATAATCAATTTTATTCTTGCATTTCAAAATAGTTTATAATTTCATGCATAATCTTTATTTTTGTTTTTGCATTTTCAATTTGTCTATATTTATTTACATAATCAATTTTATTCTTGCATTTCAAAATAGTTTATAATTTCTTGCATTGTATATTTTTTTAATGCACTTCCAATTATTTATTTTGAATAGATCATACAAGCACAAATGTGGTTCGGTGCCACGGGGCAAGGAAAAAAAAGTTTTGTGCATTTTCAATGTTGGAAAATTGTCAAGGATTGTTCCAGATTCAAAATTATTCCTACCGCACCCCCGGTTGTGTTGCATGAGACGCCGCTCCACGAATCGCCATCAACCGATTCGCCATTGGATTCCCCAATGGAAACGGAGTCACCACTCCCACGTCCGCCGAGACCTATTGGGAGAAAGGTGGCAAAGGCCAAGAGAGGGGCCACTTCGAACATTGATTGTGTTCAATTATTCGAGCAAATAGCTAAGAACAACTCTCTAAGATTTGAGAGAGACTTGAAGAGAAATGAAGCGGACAAGGCACGATTGGAAGCCTTTACAATTGAAAAGCAACATGCAAAAGAAAAAGACGACGATGAGAGAGAGATGAAAATCATGGCCATGGATACGAGCCATATGTCTCCTGAAACAAAGGCCTATTGGAAACATAAACGAAGGGATGTGATGAGAAGAAAACTTTTCCATGACGACGGACCTAGCAATACGAATTGGCTAAATGATGAAAACCATTAGATTGTATTGTTGTATTTTTTTATAATTGTTGTATTTTTTTTAAATTGTTGTATTATCCTTTAATTTGTTGTATTGTTTCTTTTTTATTCAATCAAAAAAGCATTCTATAATTGGACTATTTATTAAAAACATTTGAGCATTCCTCACAAAGATTAATTAAAAACAAACCTTCATTTGTTGCAAACAACACACAAAATAAACCATATATAAAAGCATAATAATAAAAAAGACATGGCAATAATTCCACAAAACACCACACACAAAAACAAAGCATAATTAAAAACAAAGCATAATTCCAAACAAAGCACGAATCTATCTGACATGGGACACGTGGCACAATTTTAGAGGGTGAAAATTTTATCGAAAATCTGAGATTATAATTTTTATTAATGAATATCCCTAAATTTTATCTGGAATAAGACACGTGGCAACCGAGATTCTCATCCGAAAATCTTATCCGAAAATTTAATTACAAAAGATTATCAAAATTAATGATTTAAAGTATAAAAAAATAGGAAATAAAGTACAATGAATAGTAATTGCCCTAGACTTGCCCTAGACTTTGCCTTCATGGGTGGAACCACAAATGGCAAGGCTGACACTATTCACGTAAATAGTGGCAGCCCTTACTTGTCCTTGCCTTAAACTTTGCCCTCATGGGTGGAGTTGCTCTCATAAGAGCGCACCTTTAAAATATGAAGCCGCACGTTAAAAATATGCAGCTATATGTTAAAAGTACGCAGCCACACGTGAAAGAATGGTTCTGCGTGTTCAATGTGTTTCACTTCAATTAAAGGAAGAGATTATGAAGTCAAAGCTCCCTCTTAAGTTCTTTTTCAATCGCATCCAGTTTGGCAGGCCCTTTGTACTTTTTATCATATGTAATGTAATCTACCCTTGGAAGCTCAAAAATTTACAGACCAATTCATTGGAAACCTCAATTGCCCAACTTGACAGATCATTTCTTTTTCATCTAATTCATGTCAAGAGTTGTTTCTTTATCTTTAAATGATTGATGAAGCAATTGGTCGGAAAAAATTATCAGCAGTGAAAGTGATGATCATGTTCATCAAATGATGATGAGAGATGACAAAATTCTCTGGTCTAAAGAGTGATGACAAAATTCTGGAAAAGCAAGTGAGCAAGCAAAAGCACAACCTAAGGTCTTTCTCTCTCTGAGAATTTCTTAAAATTTAATCACATGAAAGAAAAAGATGAAGAGGAAGATAGAATATCCAGTCAGTGGGCCCAACCCCTATCACTTGTTCAAAACATGAACGAACAACTATAGAACTACTTTTCTTTTAGAACTATCTATCCTGTAGCTGCTCCAACTGTAATAACTACCAAATGTCCTCCTACACTCAACTGCTCTCACCTCTCTCTGGACCCTTACCTTCTTCGCAAACACTTTCTTCCCTCCAAATCCACCAACCCACAACTCTTAAAAGAAACACTTTAAAGCAATCTCCTATACTCAACCAACCCACCACCACCACCTCTCCGCCAAAACTCTTATCCCATTCTCGCACTCCGGCCTCATGGATCGAAACCCTTCGCTCCCAAACCCGGTCCAATCATTTCCGAGAAGCCATTTTAACGTACATCGAAATGACTCTTTCGGGTATAGTACCCGACAACTTTGCTTTCCCGGCAGTTCTCAAGGCCGTTACAAGCCTTCAGGACTTGAATTTGGGGAAGCAGATTCATGCCCATATCGTGAAATTTGGGTATGGATCATCTTCAGTGACCGTGGCTAATACACTTGTAAATGTGTATGGAAAATGTGGAGATATAGGAGATGCATGCAAAGTGTTCGATGGAATAATTGAGAGAGATCAAGTTTCTTGGAATTCGATGATTGCTGCTTTGTGTCGGTTTGAGGAATGGGAACTAGCTCTTGAGGCGTTTAGGTCGATGTTAATGGAGAATATGGAGCCTAGCTCCTTTACTTTGGTGAGTGTGGCACTTGCTTGTTCTAATTTGCACAAGCGTGATGGTTTGCGGCTTGGAAAGCAAGTTCATGCGTATAGTGTGAGAATGAGCGAGTGCAAAACATTTACAATCAATGCTTTATTGGCAATGTATTCTAAATTAGGAGAAGCTGAATACTCGAGAGCTTTGTTTGAGTTGTATGAGGACTGTGACATGGTTTCATGGAACACGATGATAAGTTCATTATCTCAGAATGACCAATTTATGGAAGCATTAGAGTTCTTCCGCCTTATGGTTCTTGCCGGATTTAAACCAGATGGGGTCACAGTTGCAAGTGTTCTTCCTGCCTGTTCTCATCTGGAGATGCTAGACACAGGGAAGGAAATACATGCTTATGCCTTGAGAACCAATGAATTGATTGAGAATTCTTATGTGGGTAGTGCTTTAGTTGACATGTATTGCAATTGCCGACAAGTTTCAAGTGGTTGCCGTGTTTTTAATGCTGTCTTGGAGAGGAAAATTGCACTTTGGAATGCAATGATTACTGGTTATGCACAAAATGAGTACAACAAGGAGGCCTTGAACCTGTTCCTTGAAATGTGTGCTGCCTCTGGGCTTTCTCCAAATTCTACCACAATGTCAAGTATCGTGCCAGCCAGCGTGCGGTGTGAAGCATTCTCTGATAAAGAAAGTATCCATGGTTATGTAATAAAGAGGGGTCTGGAGAAGAACAGGTATGTGCAAAATGCACTTATGGACATGTACTCCAGGATGGGGAAGACACAAATTTCAGAAACTATATTTAACAGCATGGAGGTAAGAGACATAGTGTCTTGGAACACCATGATCACTGGTTATGTTATCTGTGGACGCCATGGTGATGCACTTAATCTGATATATGACATGCAGAGAGTGAAAGAGAAAAAGAACATGAATGATAATGCTTATGATGATGAAGGAAGGGTTCCTCTTAAGCCAAATTCTATAACATTCATGACAATTCTTCCCGGTTGTGCTGCATTGGCAGCACTTGCTAAGGGGAAAGAGATTCATTCTTATGCTATTAAACATTTGTTGGCATTTGATGTTGCAGTAGGAAGTGCACTGGTTGACATGTATGCGAAATGTGGCTGCATAGATTTAGCTAGAGCTGTGTTTAATCAGATACCAATAAAGAATGTGATCACCTGGAATGTACTTATCATGGCTTATGGGATGCATGGGAGAGGGGAGGAAGCCTTAGAACTATTTAAGAATATGGTGGATGAAGGATGTCGGAATAAAGAGGTAAGACCTAATGAAGTTACTTTCATTGCACTGTTTGCAGCATGTAGCCATTCTGGGATGGTAGATGAAGGACTGAATTTGTTTCACAAAATGAAAAGTGACCATGGGGTTGAACCCGCAACAGATCATTATGCTTGTGTTGTGGATTTGCTTGGCCGGGCAGGTAATGTGGAGGAAGCATATCAACTTGTCAACACCATGCCTTCTGAGCTTGATAAAGCAGGTGCCTGGAGTAGCTTGCTTGGTGCTTGTCGAATTCATCAGAATGTAGAGATTGGGGAAATTGCAGCTAATCAACTCCTGGAGTTGGAGCCTAGTGTGGCTAGTCACTATGTTCTACTCTCAAATATATACTCATCCTCTGGGCTTTGGGATAAGGCAATGGATGTTCGGAGAAAGATGAAGGAAATGGGAGTGAAGAAAGAGCCTGGTTGTAGTTGGATTGAGTTTGGAGATGAGGTTCATAAGTTTTTGGCTGGAGATTTGTCACATCCACAAAGTGAACAGCTCCATGAATTTCTTGAAACCCTGTCAGAGAAGATGAAAAAGGAGGGTTATGTGCCTGATACTTCTTGTGTACTTCACAATGTTGATGAGGAGGAGAAAGAAACTCTACTCTGTGGGCACAGTGAAAAACTGGCACTAGCATTCGGCATTCTCAATACCCGTCCTGGGACTACCATTAGAGTTGCCAAGAACCTTAGAGTCTGTAACGACTGCCACATGGCGTCAAAGTATATCTCAAAGATACTCGACAGGGAGATCATCTTAAGAGATGTAAGAAGGTTCCATCATTTTAAAAATGGAACTTGTTCATGTGGAGATTATTGGTAAAAGAAAGGTACCTAAAATTAATTCTTCTTCAAGATTTGGTACCATATACAGCTTTGCTGATCATATGTTTCTCCATTCAAACTCTGTAGCATAAGAAAAATAGTAATTTTTTTTTAAAATTTTTAAATTTTCAAATTGTTTTGAAGCTGTGAAGTATGTGGTACAAGGAAAATTTATACAGGCAGGACACACCCGTTGAGCTTCTAATAGTTGGATGGGATATGGAATTTGTGTTGCATTCATTCGATTATAAGTTTCCAAAAGCTCTTGTATACATGTCAAGCCTTATGCTCGAGGAATCCTTTTTTACGGTCTTCGTGATAAAAATGATTATTTGATGTACCTTGATTTTCAATCCGAGTTTCGGTTTGTGTCAAATTTCCCCTGCTTTAGCAATAATTCCCGGTTTGGATAACATCATAGAAACATAAAAAATCAACTGCACATGATTTCAGTACTAAATCCATTGCTCAAGGATTGTTGACAAACCAAAATAAGTTGAAATCTCAAACCTGCTTATATCAGCCGAAGCCTGGAAAGTGTTGAATGCCAAATGTTTTGCTAAACAAAATATTCCCATGGATAGAATAATATCATCTTTACAAAGTGGGGCAAGAAAAATGAAAGGAACTTAAAAGAACAAAAAGTTACAGAACGTCCATACTAGTAATCTTTTTATTCAAAACACTACTCAAGAACCACTTTTAGCATATCAAAATACTACTTTTTGTTACGCTTGGCAGCACGCCTTCCGTGACCCTTCTTGGGTGGTCCTTTTCCTCGACGCTTCAACATTTCAAGCTTGGATAATCGCCTAGAAAGATGCCAAGTAGAGATGCATCAGGAATATAGTCACCAAAAACTACTTACAGTTCTGATTATACAAATCATGAAACCATCACAAGCTATATTCTGGTTACTTAATGTAGCAAAGCAGTCATGATGAAACTACACTAGATCAAAGACTAGCCTGCAAGACTCAAATGAGAGGCAGAAAAGGAAGCTGTTCTAATTTCATAATAAGTATTCAGTTGCCTATGAAGCATGCCTTACTAAGATGTTCACTCATTTGTACAGACAGAGCAGCCAACTATGGAAGTAACATTGTACTATTAATCTTCTGCTTCCATATTCTATGAATAAAATACTAAAGTGCTGACCTTCCATTATGTAATTTTCACAACTAAGGAAATATCATGATATTCTTCGGAATTTGCAAGTTCCGTATTGAAGAAAGAATACAACAGCAAAACATAAAAAGCAGACGTTCAGTAGACATTAGAGGGAGGGAGGGGAAGAGAGTGTACTCTTGTTCTTCCATAGCCATGATTTTGGGGTCATCTTTCTTGATGTCATACGGGTACCACTGGGCAACTTTCTCACCAATCAACTTCTTGCGTAAAATCTTATGGGCAGATTTCTGGCCTGTTGGGTTAAGTATGTGCCCAAATATCCTCGCCCTAGCCTCAGTCACCCCAGTAGTGATTGCCGTGGACAACAGGCTCTTTAGACCACCAGTGGCCATCTCACTTCACCTCTCTAATTCAAAGATTACACTTTCAGTTTTTGACAAAAAAATGCTTCCAAGACCAGCCACAAGGTGAAGTTAAAATCTTTCAGAGTTACCAAACAATGTCAGGCCATTTGAGACTACCCATATTGCAAATTGACATTTTTTTTCAAACACCTAGTGTGCAACTCAATCAACACCAGTGACCTTGACATTTTACCAAACACCTCATGTGCAACTCAATCACCTACTGTGCTCATGCAAATAACAAAGCGCTATGTCAAAATCCCACACATCACTATGATATTTACTAGTTTTTTGGATTAAACAGTTATATGCAAACCATTCTCGTTATCAATTGAAACAGTACACACAGAGAGAGCGAGAGAGAGGTACCTGAAAATAGGAAGGAATAGAGGCAGCTCGAGTTTGTCGCTCTTACGAGGAGAGCCTTATGTGCATAGGTATTTTGGGCCTCGGTTGGTTGGTTCCCTCTTTAAGTTCTTAACCAAAAAGAAATGCCCATTTCCTTATTTAATTCTTTTCTAAATAGAGTTTTATTATTATTATTATTATTATAAAGTTCTTCTAATTTGACCACATCTAAGTTCAAGTTAGTAAGCATGGAGGGAATCACGGTTACTAACAACTTTATCCCAACATTTTGGAAGATCTAATTTTTCAAAGTGACTGATCCAGCAAATTTTTATTCCCTCCCAATTTTGTCAAATTAGGGCCCCTGAAAACGAGTATATCTTCCGTGTGTAACAATTTTTTTTTTTCATCACCCTCAAGTAATTCACTCCTTAATATTTGAAATTTGAGTTATTTTATACATTGCGGTTGAGAATTTACTTTTGTCACAAGAAACTAATCTATGTAACATGGCTTAGTCATTAAGTATGCAAATGGCCCACAGAGTTCCATAAGAACTGGCACGTTAACAATGGCCTCATTAAAACTATCTTATGAAAATCACATGGAAAAACCTAGAAAAGAATACCACACATGCTGCATTTCTACGCCTTTGGTAATCTACACATAAATTGAAAGACCCATTAAAATAAATAGAAATAAAAAATTTGATAATATAATTAGAATTTGAGAAGAAAAAAAACTCACAAGCAACTGGCAAGTCTGGTCGTGTTTCTGACCCAAGAAAAGAGAAAAGGGCTTAAATTTATTGATTTATAATTATAATAATAATTCTAATCTTTTTGGGAATGGGTAGTGTATGGTTGTAGGAAATTTGGATGGTCAATAGGGCCCATGTGGTAATATGGGTTTAGCTGAATACTACTTTTGGTTGCTGGATATGGCCCATATGGTAAAAGACTTTTAGCTTAGAGGAAATTGGGTTGCATACTAATACTTTGTTTTTATAAAATTTCATTGTGATCAGTGACTGCACTAGTCTCCATGTGCCTCCGCCACTGCACATGCACCAGACTAACCAATGAGTCTATACACAAAAAAACAAATACAGAACAGTCACCTCTAAAACAATTCGACGAAACCAACAAACATAAGCTAAGATAACTCATCGAAAAAGCACACCAACGCCTCTCAGGTTTTGTGAAAGAAGGCCTCCTATGTAAATATAGGTTTTTTTTTTTACAACGCAAGATTTGTTCATCATGCAATGGGTCAGAACCAATGGAGCACCAAAATGAACAAACCACATGACCAAAACACAAGTAACAAACTTAAGCTAAGAGAAACTCATCTAAAGAGCACATCAATGCCTCTCAAGTTTTGTGAAAGAAAGTCTCCTATGTAGACATAGTCCTTTGTACAACACGAGATTTGTTTATCATGCACTGGTTCAGAACCAATGGAACACCAAAACGAACAAAACCACATGAACAAAACACAAAGTAAAGAAAAACTATGATAGAGCTCCCATTCCGGCCTCTTATCCTGAAGAAGAAAACTGCAGGTGACTGAACGTTCATCGGATGTCAGGCACATGAATGTTCCAACCACACACTAATGGTGAGCCCTTAGAGACCCCCAGAGGCCGATCTTTTCTGCCTTATCGAGAGAGAGAGGGGATAAATTCCTAGGATTTTTGGCTTATTAAATCCTTTTACTCAAGTTGGGCCGCAACATAATTATTTGGATTAAAGGGCCCAAATTCAATTACACCTGTAACAAAATAGCAAGGCTCTTAGTTTATTTTATAGTCTGGCTAAGAAATCAAATCCTTTGTCTAGGATTTTGAATGTTAGGCATAAAATGTGATTAGACCTAAAAGATATTTGGGAAATTGGATAGCATTATGCTCATTAAGAACTAAAATTAGCTTTCACCTCTTTAAATGTTTGATTCATGTATGTTGTAGCCTAAGATCCAATAATTTGAAATTTAAATGCATGTTTCCTTCATCATTGACCAATTTTTTTTACTATAGTTGTTATCACACGTATGGGAGAATATAAACTAGAGACAGACATATCATCAATTCAAGTCAAATTATTGCATGGCTTTAGAAAAACGTTCTTATTTGATTATGATAAGAATTCATTTCTTGGGTCAAGTTATGAAAATAAATCAAATATAGCGATCATGATAATATGTTAAACAGTTTATTAAACAAGTAACCTGTTTAATAATACATTTAACACTCGAATCCAACACGACACGTTTATTAAATGAGTTGGGTTTGGGTTGAGCATTCTTGACACACGTTTCGTATAACCTTATTATATCTTTCTGTTGTGTTTTTGAAACACTGTCTATGCGGAGTTGTGGTTTGCACGATATGTAATCTTGTCTTTTCTTCTTAGTTTCAGGGTACAAAAATCTTTTAGACCACCGGATAGATTCATTTCCCACAATATAGAAATGCATTTCTATTTTCCGAATTCCATATGGATAGAAAGTCTCCCTTTTTTTTTGTTACTTTAACAACTGAACATATACTTAGATAGAAAAATTAGATAGAAAAATGTCTATGGAATATATTTCCTACATGAATATCAAATCATGAATGATGTGAATGGATGACTTGAATTCGTACTGGCGATGAACATGGACAGTCTGGGATGAAGATGCATGATACATTTGAATCGTTAACCTAACAATATTGATCCCACTTGGCGGATGCCTCTGAGAGATGCCCTAAGTTTCTTTCCACACTCTCTGGGTCCATTAGAGGTTATATTCTGTTGAAAACACTGCTGTGTGTCCATTAATAAGATTATTTATATTATGGAAATTTCAATTTCAGCACAAGGTGCTAATTATTACTGTTGGGAGATGGTTGAATAAGGAATAAGAATTATAAAGAAACAATTCCAAAATATACTGTTTGCTTTGTTAGAAATCCAAGCACTATAACGAATCAGAATCAAATGCTTTCGTTATTATTTTGCCAGATAGATGAATATGTATGTCTCATATATGAGTTCAATCTTGGATTTACAATATTCGAATATATTTAAGTAGTATAGCCGCAAGGCTACACCATTTAAATATTCGAATATGTTTAAGAAGTATAGCCATATTTAAACAACATAGCATCGCGGCTATACTATATATAATATTGAAATATATATATATATATTTAAACAATATAGCCATTTTTTCTTCTTCTATAGAGCCACCTGAAAAGAAAAAAATAAACTGAAAGTGTTCCATTCCATTTCTTCACGCATTCAGAGCATTATGTAACTTGGTTGATAAGTAGGCTCCCTAATATGACCAAGGCAAAGGAAAGTAGAATTTGATCACAGTTTTAGGGGGCACTACAATAATAGAACTTGATTGGACTAAAAACTAGTTTGAAATTTTGTTGCTCATAATAGCTCCATGTACCAAGCTCCTTTGTAAGTATGGCACATGCAGTACATCAAGGATGGTTAGTTTCTTTCCATTGGTGAATTTAGGAGTATTTTTTCCCTTTCTAACAACAACAGATGCAGAGGCGTTTCCCATAAACACTGCTCACCTCCATGTATCTCTAGGTAAGTAAGAAATGCATCCTTATCACCACAGATATGACAGGTGGCTCCAATATCAATCAACCATTCATTTTCATTAGAAACTATGTTGGTCTCTGACATTATTGCAGCTAAGTTTTCTTCAGTCACATTGCCTGATTGTTTCTAGGTCTGTTGTTGTTTGGATTTGCAAGGTTGTGATCTCTTCTATGCCAACAATATTGAGCCCTATGGCTCGCTTTCCTACAAATCCAACATACTCCTTTAATCTTTTTGAAGTATTTCCCTTTTGCTCTAGGAACAAAGTTCTTCTTGTTCTTTTTATTGGAATTGGGTTATGGCTTTGATGAGTTCCCCTAAATTATGTTTTCCTTGGCTTCCATGTTTGAAACCAAATTCTTGTTCTCACTTATTTTGTTACCTTCCTAAATCCGAAGGCTTATAATGAGATCCTCCATACTCATCTCCTTTCTCTTGTGTTTCAAATAACTCTTAAAATCTTTCAATTTGTTGGAAGTTTTTCGATTAAAGATGCCACTTAGAAAGATTCATTGATCTTCATGCCTTCTGCAAGAATCTCATGGATAATTTTCTCCAAGTCTTCAACTTGTTTGACAATAAGTTTAGAATCTACCATCTTGAAGTCCATAAATCTAACTACAACAAATATCTTGGATCATGGATATTCAGTTATATATTTTTTCTCAAGAGATTCCCAAACTTTTTTAGTCGTCTTGAACACTACATAAACATCATACAGTGTATCATCCAGCTCATTCAAGATATAGTTCCTGCACAGAAAATTAGATTGTGTCCATGCATCAATTGTAGCCACAGTCTCTTTGGTTGCAAGATTCTCATTCGACATAAGGGCATCCTATCTCAGAATATAGGCTATGTTTAATGTTGTCAGATAGATCAACATCTTATGTTGCCAACATTTGAAGTTAGTACCCTTGAATTTCTCAGGCTTTCGGCATGAGAGGTTTTACTTCCTGATTGTTCCATGTTACTGTCCAAAGATTGTTGGAAAACAATCATCAATTAACCAAATAACAGAATAAAAACAACATGAAATATATTCTATATATATCAACAAATCAAATTAATACACTAGAGTTCAATACGACAGTAGAATTAAGTAGAAACAACTAACTTAGTTGGGTGATAAACTCTTGCAGAGTTTCAATGTCCTTTAAAAATATTTTTCCTCTACTTCTAGTGCTTCTATTTCGATAGGAGATTGCCCACCATGATTGAACTATCATAAATTAAACCCTAAGAACAGTGTCTTTGATTTCTGGCAAACAATGATATGCTTTTCTCCCAGAAAGTGATTATTTGTGGAGAAGTGATAATGTGATTCCAAAATTCAATATCTTTCTGCCTTGAACGAATTGTCTATTATATAGAGGTAAGATACCTCTTCGTAGCCCTTGACGTTTGTTGCGTGTCTCAACTTTCCAATGTGGGACATTTTCACCTACACATTCTCACATGTCCCATGTGACGTAGTGTGGCCATTGAGCTTTCACACGTGAACAAGCTCTAATACCATGAAGGAAGTTGAGGTTCCACCCCCAAAAAACCCAATCTAAAGGTGAGGCCCCAACTTCTTATTTAGTGTTTCAAGTGAGTGGGTGCTTATAAATGATGTGTGCAAACTACTCTCTTCCAATGTGGGACAGAGTAAAATTATTTTTCTATACAAACTCCAACACATTATATCACTTTAATAGCATTAACGAAATGGAAAAGGATCTTTGATAGCACTTCAAAAATGCTACGTATAGTTTGGGGTTTTAATTATAGCGTTTTGTATAACCCAAAACCCTATTATATCTTTCTATAGCGTTTTTGAAACACTATCTATGCGGAGTTGTGGTTTGTATGATACATAACCTTGCCTTGCCTTTTCTTCTTAGTTTCAGGGTACAAAAATCTTTTAGAGGGCCGGATAGATTCATTTCCCACCGTATAGAAATGCATTTCTATTTTCCGAATTCCATATGGATAGAAAGTCTCCCTTTCTTGGTACTTTAACAACTGAACATATACTTAAATAGAAAAATGTGTATGGAATATATTTCCTACATGAATCAAGTCATGAATGATGTGAATGGAAGACTTGAATTCATACTGGCGATGAACATGGACAGTCTGGGATGAAGATGCATGATACATTTGAATCGTTAACGTAACAATATTGATCCCACTTGGCGGACGCCTCTGAGAGATGCCCTAAGTTTCTTTACTTTCCACACTCTCTGGGTCCATTAGAGGTTATATTCTGTTGAAGACACTGATGTGTCCATTAATAAGCTTATTTACCGTTGGAGCAGATGGTTTAATAAGGAATCAGAATTTTAAAGAAACAATTCCTTGCTTTTGTTAGAAATCCAAGCACCATAACGAATCAGAATCAAAAGCTTTTTTTATTATTTTGCCAGATAGAGAGCATCCTAGAATAGAAAGGTGGATGTGTTCTCATGAATATGTCTCAGATACGAGTTCAATCTTGGATTTATAATTCTGTCATTGCTTATGTAACTTTCTAGAACCCAAACCATTTTCAAAGATTACCTTTTAATATTGCTGCAAAAATATGTTCTTATAGAATCTGGTGAGCCGGAAATTCTCTATGATCGGGAGCCGACTTTATCTACTTTATTTCTCAAATGATCTGCTCTTTGGACATTGCTAAGACACCAGTCTTTTTTTAAAGTACACTAAAACTATTTTAATATTTTCTTATCAATAAAGAATAATTAATATTTGAACTAAGAACATTTTTCAATATTATTACAAAGAAACGTAACACTAGACTATGAATTAGTTAGTCCAAAATATAGTATTGACACGCCCAATCACTAGTTATGCTCTAAATAACGGTGACATAAAAGAAAAACTAACATATCCAATCATACAAAATTATAATAAAGCCAACAAAACAGAAAACTAAAAGAGAGGATCACTTTATATATGTGTACTCATTAGATCAAACATCTTTTATATATGAACAATAAAGTTGACCGGAGGTACTACCCTGGGTGTCGATCAAGGGCCTCCTAAGCTGAACCTGAAGGGAGAAAGTGTGAATCAGTGATTGGGCATGTAAACACCGACCCGACTATTGGGATTCTGTGTGTGATCAGAGGCGCATTGATAATTTGGAGGCACGATCATATCCCTGTCGCGTCAATCACTCCCTCCGTCTAATGGACAGCCTGACGATGGAGAGAGATCAATTAATGTACCTCAAATCCAAAGCCAAGTGTCGCGTTACCATTTAATCCCTGGTATACAGCCTGGTGATGGAGAGGGATCAATTAATGTACCTCACATCCAAAGTCAAGTGTCGCTCTGCCACTTAATCCCTATCAGACAGCATGATCAAGAGGGATCAATTAATGTACCTCAGTCCTACCAGGGGGAAGAAGGAGAGAAATATCTCCTCCTTAGATGTTTATCTCCCCTTCTCCCCTCTATAAATACCCTTCACTTGCATTAGGACAAAGGTAATAGATATTCTCACCTTGAAAACCCTACATCCATCTTTCCACCTCTAAACCACTTCTGACTTAACCATCGAAGGGGGTTCGACTAGGATAAACCCCAAGTTGCTCATATTCTGATAACTGTTCGAAGTGTGCAAGTTATCTCTAGGAGGTATCTCTACCACGAGATTGAGTGTAAGCCTTAACCTTAATCAAGGTTCAAGCCGTTTACTTTCCGAGAAGGACAACCGGTTTACATGTTTACTCATTAGATCAAACATCCTTTTCATAGTGAAAAGATAACTAAGCTTACGTTGAATGGAGTCAATTTCCTGTCCTTATTAATTGTGTTGAATGGAGTCAATTTCCTATCAAGAATGAAGAGTCCAAGTCCAAGGCTAGAATTGGGAGATGCCATGGCCTTCAACAGGTAAGAAAACATAAGCACGGGTCCTAGCTAGGATATAATCTAGTCATGATCACTCAAAATGTTTTAATCCTTCCTAATTTGTTATAGTGCATTTCTTTGGACTCATAAGAATTTAATAGGTTCACTAACAAAGTTAGTTTATATAGGGAAATTGCTTTTCGTTTATATAAAATGGCTAATACTTTTAGGGTTGATGTTTTCTTTTCTAAAAGGGAAAAAGAAAGAGATAATCAAACTTTGACCGGAAGTGCGATGCGAAGGTAAAACGAGAATGAAATTAATATTTTACTATCATTTGTTTTAGTTGAATAATTATTTTCTACATTTTATTATTATTCATTATTTATTTAATACAAGCGATAATCTAAACTACAGGAAAGTAAGATTTCTCACACGCATACACAACTATAATATCATGGGAATTTGAACTTGAGACATCTAGTCTACAAGTGAAGGCCATTTTTCAAATCCATAGAAAAGCGGTCAGTTAATATATATTTTGTTGTTGCCAAAATCAGAAAGGGGAGGGAGAAAACTCACACACAAGAGTATTATAGGGACTTGAACCCAGAACCTATGTTGCACGGATACGGATACGTAACATGTGAACACGGGGAAATGTATGTATATATATTGCTATTCATGCTCCAATTTCACAATACTATATAGTAAAATTCAAGCTTTCCAAACATTTCAAATATAGTTTATTAAGTTTATATGAATTAACAAAATCTAATTTCACATAATTTGGATAAGGCAAATGACTAAAATATAGCATATAATTTTACAATAATGCTATTATAACAACTCAAAATTACAATTATCGCCACTATTAACTGTTCAAATTTTACAAATTTATTTAAACTCAATCAATGACACCTGTCCTAAACCTAAGCCCAAAATTACAACAAATGCCATCGTCTTTTTACTTAATTAATTGGATCCAATTTCCACACTCTGGCCCCCCTGTTTTTTGGTGTTTCCTTGTCCTTTTCGTTTGTTGAGATGGGAGGAGAATAGGATGCAATTCGTGCATATTATTAATGTATGTAGCTAAATGTTTATCTTTGCTTTACGTACATTTTGCTTTGCATCCCTTTGCAGATTAGCATATGCTCATCAATGTTGGATTGGATTGGATTTTGTCGATTTCATTTTCATATCCAATGTTCTACATCACACAAATTCTACGGTCTCTTTAATTATCACTAGGACGAAATTTTCTTCTCCGGCTATGGCATCGATCAAGTCAGAGACAAAGTTGGCATTCCCAGAGACTTAGCAAACAGACGCCTTATGTGCCTTGAGGTTGGGAAAAAAAATATATATATATAGAAAATAAAAAATAAAAAAAATTTAAAACTCATTCACCTAGCCCAAAACAAAAAGTGGTCATTTACCATATGATATGCTTATAATTAAAACAATTTATCACTTTTAACTAATTTTTCTTTTTAGCTATTAAGTTTAAGGTGCTTTGGAAATATGTAAGAATGTGTTGACTGTGTTCATATAAGTATGAAATGAATTTTGTGTGAGACAATCCAATCCAATCCAACAATATTCAAAAAATTTGTGTGAAATGAACTTTCTGTTAACAGTAGATTGTGATGTTTTGTACTAAAAAATTATGTCCTCATGTTTCACGTGAATGATATGCTTTTTTTCTATTTTGTTTTTGCTAAACAAGATATGCTTTTCTTTTGCTTTTAGTAATGTATTAGAGATATGCATCCATTCTTTATACTACAAACAAAGATTAGTCATTTCCCGTAGATTACCATTACTAATAGGCATGTTTACTTATTAAAAAATGGAGAACTCATGTAATCAGGGAATCTAGGAATATATAAATTAAGAAATTAGAATTGGATCAACTACCCGTCTTAATTCATCTTATTCTTGATTTTGAGGGAATTGGATTATGAATTGTAAAGTCATAAAACTAATGTATTTTTTAGTAAAAAATGTCTATATAAGGAGAGATGGAGGTTTTCACACACATATATAAACCATTCACTGTTGTGATATGCTATTATTATTATTATTATTATTTTAATATAAGTGATAGTCTAAATTATAAGGAGAGATGGAGGTTTTCACACACATTACCAAGGTGTCATGGAATTTCGAACTTGGGATCACTGATATGCAAGTCAAGACCCTTTTTCACTAGGTTAGACCCCACGGCGTGATTGATATGCTATTATTTGTATTTTCCCATCATGATTTAAAAACTCTATACGCAAAGGACCCACTAGTGTAGTAGTTTGGAGTCTTTACTCCCTCAGGCAAGGTACTGGGTTCGAGTCCTAGCATCCGTGTAGTGTGTGTGAGTTTAGTATACTATTATCCCTCTCAATAGGAAAGGTCCTCCAAAAAAAAAAAAAACTATATACTAGTTTTTAAGAAAAACCATTTTATCAACCACATTTTTGAAAAAAAAAATTATATTATATCCCTACTCACATTGACATTAAAAGAAAAAAAGACTATTCAAGGAGGGTAAAACAGTAATTTAAAAAACAAAAATAAACTAAACTTCTCACATGTTTTTCTCCGACCACTCTTCCTAGTTTTTCTCTTCTTTCCTCAGTAATAACGTTCTATCCCACATGCAGAGCATGAATAGAAATCTCTAGTATTATAAGGCAAATTCCATCATGTCAACTCTACTCTTTCTCTCTTTAGCTTCTAAATGAACCCTTCCTAAAAAACGCCTCCATTCTGATCGTTTCCCACAATATGTGTAACCTTTGTTTCTGAAATTACGGTTTTGCAATCGTTTTTCTTTTCTTTTTTGTTAGATTTATAAACTTTCCTATATGTAAATCAATTTTCTTCCAACTTGGTATTCTCATCTGATTCTGTGCTAGGTTTTTTTTTTTTTTTTTCAAACAAAGGGGCCCAGCAAACTTCTATATAAAGCCAATTGTTTTACATGAATTCACATACCAAAGCTTCCATCTTCAGCTCTCTCCAATTGTTTCCCTTAGGCACAAATATTTTGTCCCCCATTTTAGCTACCAGAATCTCAACTTACTTCATACCCTTGACCACTTGCCCATATTCGTTTTTGGATTGATCTATTTTCAAACTCTTGTGCTCTTTGCTCTCCTAAGATGAAGGTTGAAAAACAGGCTAGATATGCACTTCTGCTGGCAGCAAGAGACTCTGAGTATGTGAAGAACGTGTATGGCGGCTACTTCAATGTGTTTGTTGCAGCTTTTGGTGCAGAAGGAGAGAGGTGGGATTTGTACAGAGTTGTAGAGGGAGAGTTTCCTGAGATGAGTGAGCTTGAAAACTATGATGGCTTTGTGATCAGTGGCAGCCCTTATGATGCTTATGGCAATGACCACTGGATCATCAAACTTTGCTTTCTCTTGCAATCTTTGGATGCCATGGAGAAGAAAATCCTCGGCATTTGCTTTGGTCACCAGGTACCTATGCTTTCCACTAAATATATATCTGGCAACAGAATATCACCCGCGTTTTAACTTTTTACTAAATATCTGACGAGAAAATATTACCCGCGTTTTTTTATTTTACGACATGGGATCTAAGTTTGAGTATGCACTTGAATTGAATAGGTTTTGTGCAGAGCACTGGGAGGAAAGGTTGGGAAGGCTTATACAGGGTGGGATATTGGGCTGAGGAAAGTGAAGATAGTGAAGGACTTGTCACCATTCAGCTTCTTCGACGGATTGGATGAAATCCCACCTGCGCTTTCGATCATCGAGTGCCATCAAGATGAGGTCTTGGAAGTTCCTTTGGGTGCTGAAGTGATCGGATACTCCAACAAGACTGGGGTCGAAATGTTCACCATTGGAGGCCATATTCTTGGCATTCAAGGCCATCCTGAGTACTCCAAGGACATCCTTTATAATCTCATCGACCGCCTTCTCAACAACAACTGCATAGAGAAAGGTTTTGCTGAAAACGCAAGGTCTGCACTGCAATTGGCTGAACCAGACAGGAAGAACTGGGAGAAGATCTGCAAGATTTTTCTCAAGGGAAGATAGATTGACTGGCCGGCCCTCTTTCCCTCATCAGTGGCAGTGTTTTTGGGGGGTTTTTTTTTCCTCTTTTTCTTTTTTGTTCTGTTATGTAACTGGATGGAGGGCCCAACATTTGTCAGCATATACATGCCTAACACATTGGGTTTTCACTGAAAGTGTAGTATATATTACTGTTTAATCAACGATGACGACTTTATTTAGCTGTGACGTGAAACTCGTTGTGTTTTGTCATTGGAATGCCTCGTAACCTTGTAAGCCATTAAAGGAACACACAGATTCCGAGCCAAGTTGGAGTGGCAGAGGTGACGCCACCCAACCAAAACAAAACCCCTCGCATGAGAATTTCGATTTCTATGAATATCGCAACCAGATTGCAATTTTTTTTAATGTAGAGTTGACCCAAGTGTCATCAGCACCTCAATGTAGATCCTAAGTTCTACTAGTTGTTAAGAAGAGGAAAGTCTATCGTATAAAAATCAGGTTACGAACACTAACTTGACTCGTTTATTATTCATGTTTAGTGCGTCGTGCCATATTCGCGTTCGCATTCTGCATCATTAACTTCATATCTTTTCTTAGTGGTGTTGTCATGTTGTGTCCAAAATTTCCACCCCTAGTGATTGGTAGCCTCATCAACATCTTAAGAATGAAAAGGAAATGAAGTCATAAAGCATGGAAAAGCTTGCTATTCAAGGCAAAGTCATTAGGGAACCAGGAGATGCCACGTGGCTTATAACCGTTGGGCTATGTGGACTGGTGTGTTAGCGTTGACGTTACGTTGATGTCAGCGGCTGATTTTCAAATGTTTTTAACTGTTGGCGCGTGTATTCCACGCGCCAACAGTAAAAAAAAAATTGAAAATTAGGCGCTGACATTAGCAACATGAGGGCAACATCCCAAGCAGGATTTGCCAATGGGCTTGCCCGAGCTAAATTGTTTACACCAGAGGTCCAAACTTCACTGGGGGGGCCTGTTGCCCTGACAGGCCTGCTGCGGTGGACTTGCTCTTAGATAGGGCCCAAAAGCATTTGGGGTGAATTTATAGTCAGCTGTTCAATGCAGTCTTCACAGATTGACTTTGATAATATGGAAAGAATGAACAAGTAGGTCAATTTTCTTATTTTGATCAAATGTAACTACATATCCCCACATGGGCAAATCAATTACAGGCTTTACTAATACACTGTTTTAAGGCCAATATAAATGCTGCAGAGGATTGAACGTTACAATCTTACAATACAAAATGCTCCTTAGTTTGTATCCAAACAATAACAAGGTGTGATTATGTAATCTGTGCTTTTTGAATTTTTCTTTTTTGAATTTTCTTTTTCTTCTATTTGCCCACATTTCTTGATATGGGCAATCCACAACATCAGATAGAGATACAACAAAATACGTCTATGTGGGAGAAATCATTGAGTAATGATAGCTATGCAAGCAGTTGATGTTCTTTTGCGTTTTGAACCCCAGCAAAGTTCCACCTTATGAATCTTTCTCTTGCTTCCAAGGTAGCCTTGACAATTTGGAGCACCACAATGGCACTTCACCTCGGGTCCGAATTGCACGAATCTACAAAATATTATATTCAAAATCAAAATATTAGGAACTAATGCTCTAGTAAATTCTCAAATCCCATTAATCTGCATATGTCAAAGAACTTCATCGTACTTTACAAAAAAAAAAATTATATATATCAAGTTTGAAATTAATTGAAAAGACAACTAAAAAGAAGTTGAGTCTCAGAAACTTGAAAAATGAGCATCTTACTGTTTTAAACAGGCACTCAAACAGGTTTACAAGAAGCAATAATCGTTTTAGAAGCCATAACAAATAACCATTTCTCTTAACAACATTTGTCCCTTGCGTCAGAAGAAGGTTTGCAGCAGAAGCAGAGACATAAGGACATCATAAATTATTTGAAGTTCATGATAAACAACATTTGTTTGAAAACCAGTCAAGAACAGAATAAATATTATTTTCGAACATAAAAGTTTGAAATTTAGTATAAACATGGAAACACAAATGTTGAGACATGGGATCAACAAACAGAAACTAAACAACCTGCGACAAGTAAGATCAGGAGGTACCTGTAATCGTATGTTAATGCCTCTCCAACTTCTATTGATCTTGCAGCAAACACACCCACCCGTGTTTCACCCTCAACTTGCCTGCAAGAAAACAACTTGAATATTGGTTGGGAGCCTAATTCTATGTGGAAAGCTTTATCCTAATGAGAAGATAGAGAATTCATTTATCTGTATAATTAATAAGGATTGCTAACGCAACTAATGGGAACTGCTTAATCGGATCATTGCTAACTCTTGATTTCCCCAGGGAGAGAATCTTTCTTGCACCCATAAATCAAGAAGCTCAATTACTAACCCTACAACTAACAACTAGAACACAAATTCTTGTCTAAAACAACTCCTTAGCAACAACTGTGCTCACTTAGACACTGATAATCTTTAAGTCCATAAATCTTGTCTAATGCATGTAGGTTCCACAATGGAACTTGGGTGTAAATGAATCTGACATGCACCATGGCCATAGGACCCTTCTTTATATGTGATTATTGGTCTGACCATGAGAATTGACTACCAACAATTTTTTGACAAA
The DNA here is from genome assembly GCF_000346465.2 of Prunus persica. Classification (NCBI taxonomy): domain Eukaryota; kingdom Viridiplantae; phylum Streptophyta; class Magnoliopsida; order Rosales; family Rosaceae; genus Prunus; species Prunus persica. The sequence goes on from NC_034009.1 coordinate 8,079,954, forward strand.
CATGTATAAAATCAGTAAATCACAGACTAAACAGGAGCCCAGTGTCCCAAAAGAGGCCAAGACTCGTTGATAAACACAAGCACATAGTAATTGTTCTATAACATGCAAAACAATATTCCAAGAGCAATTGAACCATCATCCTAATGGAATGTGCAAGTGAACTCTGTCCGCAAATTCCAAAGCAATTCAAAGACAATAACGTTAAAACATACTAACCACTTTTCAAGGACACAGTTGGGATCACAGCCGTGGTTCAAAAATCGAGATGGATTTCCTTTGAAAGTTGCATCAATTGTAAAGTCTTTTCGAATTTCACACATATAGAAATTCTGCACCTCTTTGTACTTCATGTCCCAAAGCCTTCGTTCGCACAAAGCATCATCAATAACTGAAACAGAGAAAATAAGTTTAGAACCATAAAATTCAGGTATCCAGTTTGAAATTTATAGTTACATAATGAGATTATAAATTCCAAGCAGAAGAAAACGTAATGGTTTGTCAAAATTGACAAAAAAGAAAATAATGTTTGCGTACAGTTAAAAATTCAAAAGAAAGTCACCATATTTTAACGTTCATATAGTAATCAATTCAGCTAGAGTTGAAGTTATGTTTCTAACAACCAGATTTTTTTTCCTCTCTTTTTTTTTTTTTTTCTTTTCAGACTTAACGACTAGAGTTTATTAGGGCTCCAAATTGGATATTTTAAGTACGCATGGATACCACTGAATTCTCTTTTTTGATTGGGACTAGTACCCCAAGGAGGGAAACAGAAAATTCTGTAGCTGCAAAACAACAAGCATGTGTTGTTTTCAAACTCAGCAATGAATTAAATTGAAATTAAGAAAATGCTTCAAAAAGTGAACACTTTACTCTTACTGTATGACTTGAATACACTAGCATCGACCCAAAATAAACAGGTAATACTCTAAAAAGAAACACAGAAAATGCTTGATGAGAAAAGAAAGCATGAGAAACACAGATGCAGTCAAGAACAGGAGCTTAGTTTTTTTCTATCTTTTTTTGGTTCTGAAAATACCATAGGCAACTTGAAAATCAAAGAGAAGAAAATATGAACATAAAATGCAGCCTTCACTGTTGTTGATTACAATATACTCTAAGAACATGTAAAGAGAAGAGAACAACCTTCCCCGATGTACTCAATTATAAAATCGCCTTTCTTAATGGATTCAGCTGCCTCTGCTCCCCAACCGCAGTGTTCAGTCTGAGGTGAAATCAAACATTATTTCATAGAGCCATACAGGGGACAAAATTCACCTCAGTGCATAAAATGTAATCAAGAATATATAATAAACTCTACGTGAAGAAAATAGAAGGTTGACTTGATTCTCCTCAAACATACTATTTCTCACCTTTACGATTTTGATCTTCTTCTCCTTGCGAAACGGTCGGTTTGAGCAATTTTCTGAGCAATGGCAAGCCTTTGAGCAGCTTATGCATTGACCCCTATCAGATTATTCATATGTCATAAACACGGCTGAGGTATCCATGAAATTTTCAATTTAAATGCACAGAGTTTTCACTTGAACAGTGAGGATTAACTTAAACGTATGGGTGAAATATCAGGCACTACTGCATTTTGAAATATGGGGAATTGTTGATGTATATTAATTTGGAAATAGGATACAATATTGACAACAGATACCCTAACAGCTATAACATACTTCATCAGTCAAAATATGGAAGATAGTTCAAAATACCTGCAAACACAATCCTCAGAGCATATGGAAGTGCGACATGTGCATCCAACATCATCATCACTGCCATCACGCTTCTTCTTGACTAGGTAAATATCTAACTTCAGTCAAGATAGATGCCAAAGTAGTCATAATATTGAGAAATACTTCTAAATAAATAAAAATTACCAGCCAAAACAGAATGACCACTGTTTCTCATCAGGAATCAAATGCTCAGTTCTTAACATTTTTCCATAAACAATTCCATGCACAGATTTATGTCAAAAACTTTAACAACCTCAAGTAACTGATCCGATGTAACAAAGAGCATATATAGGATACTACGCCTGATGTGCACATATGGAGGTGGCTCTAATTTAATATCCGTATCTTTCCAAGTCAAGTCAATCTTGAACTCCTCATCAGTGTAAGGCAGAGGCAAGCGACAGAATACCTCCTAAATTTTGAAGAGAGTCAATTAGTTGTGTATATCACATATTTATAAGAACTAGTCAAACATTATAGCAATGGAACTGGCTAAGCCCATTTTCTGAGTTTTTCTTACACTTGACGTCTAGGATTTAGGTATAATTTGTAAAGGAGGCTTTATGGTAAGCTTTAAAATAAGGAGACATCTTCATTATATCAGTTAATCCAGACATCAAAAACAAAATGTACAAGTAGAAAAAAAAATTATTCAGTTATGGAACTTCATAAAAAAAAAATTTGTTAGATTTAAATCTCAAGAGACAAAAACAAAGCTCAGTTTTCAAAGAGATCCAACCATTTTCTCTATTGTACTGATGAAATAACTTATGTTAAACAATTTCCGACAGTAACCAATCTGAATATTGCATACTGAAACTGATGCAATATAATGCATGACACGAATACTTCACATATTTAGCCATGCTGATGTAACTTCATATATGTATATATTAAAGATTAACAAGCTCTTCATAAGTCTGACCTCTATGCTGCTTGTCGAAACCACATGCTGCTCATTCAACAAATAGATCAGTCCTGTCAACCAGCCTAATCAATGAAAAATACAGATGACGAAATAAACTTCAACAAAAATATAAGATATTCTACGCTAGTTTTAAACAAACTCAAACTATATAAGTCAGCCTCAAAATCATTTGCTTCCCTCTGACAAACTGCAAAATCACATACTAAATAACAACTCACTTGGTCCAGATGATTAAATTCAACACATAACTTTAGTTGAAAATGAAAAAAAGTTCATAAATCAGAATAAGACACGCAATACAATAACCAGCTTACAAGAAGCAGACTTACGTAGACACAGACTTATCGGGCACACACTGTGTGACTGACATAGATGACTTATACTGTTCCTAAAAGAGGGAAAAATAGTTTTAAATGTTGAATTGAAAACTTAACGAACTTCTCAGTGCCACCTTAATTAAACGGAGCATAAATTTTAACTCTTTGTTTTTCTGCTTTCTTTGATACTTGATGACAACAATCTCAGATGACTGGACGAAACCAAGAAATAAACCCTCACATGCGAAATTATAGAAGATGAGCCTTCCCTTAGGTGGAAAAGGAGTAGGTCATAGGTAAAGGCAAGAGAGGTGTCAATTTTGCGATTCTTTTTCTGCTTTCTCTAATACTTGATGACAACAATTCATGTAGCCTCAGGGCCTTCCCTAAGGTGAAAAATACATAGGTCTTGGGTAAAGGCAAGAGGGGTGTCAATTTGACACCAGATCTGTTTCCGCATATCGTATACTCTATTTACTGTAATCTTCCTGCAGAAGGATATAATTTTAGTAATTTAAACTATTTCATGCATAACCATTCCTCACTTTGCATTCTGATCAAATGCATCAAAGAAAAGAGGTACAAGAAAATGAACTGCTGAGACTTCTTGTTCCATCATGTGCATGCAGACACGTGTGCACACATACACATCTCATGTCACTAGTTCCCCTTGCTTCACTTCCAGAAGTTCTACATTCCCATTGAATGCAACAACAAAAAGGCTATAGTATAAGCAATGGAACTGCAGGAAATTCTTGTTCTATTTTATGACTACATATAAATCATTTACTGACAATATTGGAATAAAAGTGACAGTGATTTTATGGGAAAGGAAAAAGAAATATACAAACATGAAGGATGATCCTCTGAGTCTCTAACTCAGTTGCATGAGGATGCATGTTAGAAAGAAACATGAAAAATCCTCATGGGGACCCCCATCAATTTAGCAAGATATGAGAATATGATGACGAATTCATCCACTTACACAAGGGTACCTTCTTTTGTTGGTAGCACACTCACATTAAAGTGAAAGACAATGATTGTGGTGTAGATGTACCAGAAAACTAAATAAGAATCAGAAACTACTGATTAAGGAAAGAAGAAATTGACCTTCCTATCTTGCCGCCAATCTGTAGGATGCCTCCAACAAACAGCCTTCCCTGGCCGGTCTTTCAAGTAAATCACTTCATCCGGCCAAGCAGCACATTTATCATGTGACGCTATAGGGCATCGCATACACCGCCAATCTACCCTCTGTCTGCAAATGAAGCATGCCTGCTCAATGAAGATGCAACTTGTGTAAGCAATTTTGCAAGTTCAAATTTGTGTGTGTGTGTGTGTGTGTGTGTGTGTGTGTGTTTAAACAAAAAGATCCTTCAACAGATATTAAGAATAAGATGACAGGACAACAGAGGAATGTTTAAACATTTTTGTTCAACAGGATTTAGTACATTGTGAAGGATAGAAGAAATCTGAAGCAATAGTAGACACTTTCAGAATTTTTAATTACAACTCCTTAACATCTGCGGGAAGAGTGCAAAAGTTTATCCGCTTTAATTATGATACCTAAAATGATTTTAACATTAATGTTGCACCATTAAATACTAACATCTATATATGAATGAAAATTTCCATTTATAAGACTCATATGATGGTCTCCGTGTACCAGTTACCAGTACGAGATGGATAGACTCTACATGTCAATAGCCAGGCCAACACCCTAGTAATCAGCATAGTCATTGTAAGGCTTATATCGGAATCAATGAAGAACAGAATGTCCACAGTACTCTCTCAGAACCAAATAAGAGCAACCTCCTTCTCCCAAACGCTGACATAGATTTATTGTAGAGTTGCTTTTTGCACTTTTAACATGCAGAAAGCAAAATAGCATGGCACAAAATAAAATAAATAAATAAATAAGTAGAACGAACAGTATGATTATTCTTGTCAGATCTTACATGCTGCTGACACTTGAACTTTTTCATATTAGAGATTCGAAGCCTTTCCTTCACACATTTCCCATGATACACTCCTTGACAACCACGAACAGAGCATACGACCTCCTCCCCAGGGTAGACATAATAATGGCAAACAAGACATTCAACCTGAAATGAAACCAAAAGTAAAGAAGAACAAGTAAAAAAAGAAAGAAAAGAGAAGTACACTTTGTGAGTGAAACATAGAGTAGCAAAAAATGCAAGAAAAGCATCATGATCAGAAGAACTTTAAATACATGGCTCCAAAAATACCACTAGTTCATGTGATTACTCTTTAAAACCCCGCCTCAATCATTGAAATTAATCTCAAGTAATAATCTTGGTCAGAAAAATATTCCAATATGGAATAAGACTGATATACCATGTATGGTAATTCTTTATCGAACCCAAATAAGATCCCAAAACGAACAAAGAAACTACTCTTGCCCACAAACCCGAACATAAAAAATACCCATTCTCGTCAAATCGCAAATATCAAAAAGCAAAAAGATTGAAACTTTCCCTCTTTTACTTCTCTTCCCCCATTTTCCCAGCAACCAAACAGCAATTCAAAACGAAAAGTAAATTCACCAATTTCTTTGCACCGTAAAGAAACGGCAACGAGCACCGCGACTCAGGAATGCCCAATTCCACTCTGTTGGAAACCCATTCGCGCACATTGTCCTCCAAACTCTTGCCGCTGGAGATCTTCTTCGATCTGTCCACCAATGGCCGGCTCCGCCGGAAAACCCTGATTGCAGCGCCAGTGCTGACCTCGGCATTGTGCAGAGTCGCGAACCTCAACCTCTGGTCCCAATCGCAGTCAAGGCCTAGGGTTTTGACCAAGCTCTGTTCGGGGGAATCAGTGAGCAATTTGAAGTTAGGGGAGGTCGTGAGGGTTAGAGAAGCTGAGAGAGAGAGGTTTCCGAGGTCCGGCATTGTTTGCAGAGACAAAAGAAGAACGAAGAAAAAAAAAAAAGTTAAAATTGAATGCATATATCTGTAGAGAGAGAATACTACCGACGAAAAGAGAGAAATGAAGCGGGGGTTTTGGGCGGGAAAATTGAGATTTGTGAAAATTGTTGTAGAGATGGTGTTCAAATGAAATTACTGGTAAGGTGCTCCTTATGGTGGGAATTTGCGAGACTGCCATGTGGCTAAATGGTTGGTAACATTGACCAGTTTTTTTTCTTCTTCTTGTTTTTAGATATTGAAAATGATTAAAGATTGACAGGGACTTAGACAAGTTGGTTAGAGCGGATATACTTCCCAGTCTGCACCAGTGTTCGAATCTCCACCGTAGTTTACTCATTAAAGTAGAAGAACTCTCTCACATTATTTTCTCGTTCAGGCATAGCCCCACCCCCATCTCCAGCCATCATCGTCGCAATTAATGAACCCAGCCTCGTCGCAACCCTAGCCACCCTACAATCCACGAACCCAACATTGCAACTCAGCAAACCCAGCCACACCGCAATCCACGAGCCCTAGCCACCCCACATACTCAGCCTTGCCCCCTGACAAACAAGCCCAACAATTTAAACTTTCTCCATATGATCAAACCCAGCAACACATTTTCTCCAAAAGCGTGACCCCGAAATCTGCGATTCTATCACACTCTGCAAGATTCAACCTTTTCATGGTTTTTGAGGAAGACCCATTTGCCAAAAACCCCAATCCACGATCTGTAATCAATGAACAATCTTGCAAACTCAAAACGCTAATCGAATTTGCATCTATTGAGAACAATGGATCGGGTTGGAGCAAAGGATAGGGGGCAAAGAAAGAGAATGTTGAAGAAAAATCAATAGGGAGTAACAAATCTGGTGATTAGAATGCTCCAAAATCTTCTGACAGAGACCAATCGTCAGGATGAGTCAAACTAAAGCTTGGCAAAGTGGGTTAAGTGATGGAGGAAATCAGGTTTTGGGGAAAACGATCAGATCTGTGGCATGGGGGAGGTGATGGGTTGGGCTAGAACAAGAAAGGTGTGATAGCTGGGATAGGTGGCCTGAGTAAGCTTGGGTGGTGGTTTAGGTGGCTGGGGGCTAGGAGGAGAGGAGATCGGGGGAGAGAGAGAATCTAGGTAGGGATTTTTTTTATAAAAAAAATATGTTTAATTTTTTAAAATAATTTTTAAAATAAAATTTTTATTATTTTTTGTCCATGTGGAACTCCACGCCAATTAAAAATGGGTCTCACAAATGCCACGTAGGTAGATAATGGATTTTCTGATAATCTCGCTAACGAAGAGGGCAAATTGTAGGTTTTCCGCAACATTGAGTATGTACTGGTAAATGTTCCCAAAATCGAGTATGAACTCGTAAATGACCCTATAGGTTTGGGGGGTTTACTGTAGTTTGCACATCCTTAACAATCACAAACATCACCTATTTCTCCTAAACTCTCATATCATAGCCTCGCAAGACATGTAATATATTGATTTCTTTTCTTGTCATATGGTTGTTTGAGCCTAGTTGTAACTTGATCGGCCATGCCCAAAAATCAGACACGAGGATAACTATTTAAAGCAGTCCAAAATTAGTAAGGATGACTAGAAGCCCAAAATCATATATGCAGCTGAAATATAGCCAAAAGCAGATTATGTCGAGAAGTTATCTATGAACAAATGCTTAAACGAGAAAGAGAGCATATGTAGGTAGGATGAGGAGAGAGCATTTTGGGTCAATTAGGGGAAATGATGGAATCAACCAAAGTCAATATTAATTATCAATGAACAATTAATATTGATTGACGAATTTTAAGGCCAACTGATGGAAGACTAAATTGGGACTTATCGAAGCCCCTATAAATACCAAGTTGTTAAAGATAAGAAGGACCCCCCGACATAACACACAACTTGTCATTTTATATTCACTTCAATTCCTATCGTAGGAGTAGCGGTAATGTAGCTCGTAGTTTAGTTCTTATTTTTTCCGCCCTAGTTTCCTTAGATTTCAACTATGTCTTTACAATTGAAAACGCTCTAGTCTAGTTTACATTGTCGTTCATTTTGTTTTCAATTCCATTCCAATTCAAATCGTAGTTTAATCTTTGTTGTTCTTATTAATCTAGTTTACTTTATGCATTCGTATTTCAGTTATTTATTTTACGCAATTTAAATTATGCACATGTCTTTAAATTCTTTACTTTATGGACTTTAGTTTCCGTACTAGTCTTTTCAATACTATTTAAATTCAAGCACATTTACATTTTATGCTATGGTTCTTCATTTCATTATGTTTCTCGCAATTTATTGTTTTTTTAGTAACATCTTTTTCCCATATCCATTTCAATCTTAATTACCACTAATTCTACATCACTCAGTTGCACACATAGAGTCTTGACTCCAAGGTAGTGAAAGAAATTAGGTCATGAGGAGGTTCCTTGCTCGGTCGAACAATCGTTTGATTAAAGTCAAAACTTGAAAGCATCACCTACTCACATTCCATTCAAGGCAAATTCATCATTTTGTGGTGAAATGCCCACACACTCAATCAAAGAAAGACCCAAAGAGGGAAACAATGGTTTCTTCTTTTTGTATAACTCTTGGGCATTTGTTTAATGATGGAAACAGTATTTTAAATCCATACCGCATAAAGTGTTGCATTCTATTTCCAATAAAGTGTAGCGTAAGCCTTAACGAATCGACGCGTAAATTTTTTGGGAATAGAATTTATTAAAACAAAAATACAAAAAATATAATATAGTTTACACACACAAAAAATGACAAACTACAGTAAACCCCCCAACCTATAAGGTCATTTACGAGTGCATACCCGATTTTGGGGACATTTATGAGTACATACTCAACGTCGCAAAAAACCTACAATTTGCCCCCTCCGTTAACGAGATCTTCAGAAAATCTATTATCTGCCTACGTGGCATTTGTGGGACCCTTTTTTTAATTGACGTGGACTCCACATAAAACATAAAATTAATAAAATAAATGAAAAAACAATATATAAAAAATCTAAAAACCCAAAAAAAAAAAAAAACTTATCTTCTCTCTCTCTCTCTCTCTCTCTCTGGGTTGATCTGGGCCAACGTTTGGCCAACGTCTTCGTCAAAGTTGGAATTGAGTCTCTTCTCTTGTTCGTCCCCTTCGTCTACAAGTTCTTGTTCATCGACGAAGACCCATTGCCTTTCCCGATTGCCCATCGCACCTCCCGATCGCCCCGAAATCTCTCAGCCCTACCTGGGTTTTCGACATCGACCAAGCCCCATACCCAGATCTGTTGCGTGCCTCTATAGCTTCCTCCAGATCTGTTATGTGCCTTTGTAAGTTCCACCTCCGTTATTAAATATTTCTCTCACTTGAATTTGTTGTTGGGTTTAAAGAGATTGAGATTTAATAAAAGAGTAACAATGAGGTCCTAACATTTTAGTTCAACCATTTGGACTAATATGGAGGTATCAAAATCACACCCTTGAAAAAATAGACTCGGAAATGAGCAGGGCCTTTGGCGGGCATTTGGGAAAGTCGGGCCAATCGGGTGTCTTCATTCAAGCAATACAGATCTGCAATTCTATTTGTGCTTTCAGCAAATAGGCGATGCGAATCTATGGTTTCTATCAATCTGAAACCATACCAATTGTTTTTCAAAACGTGACCAAGTTCTCGAAGTCTAAAGTTGCAGGAGTTGGGGATTTGAGGGTTGGGCTGTGTTGGTGTTTGGATGTGGTCACCAAATTCAAGCCAAGCCAAGTGGTTTTAATTTCAAACCAAGTCAAGTGGAAACCCAAAGGCCTAGCCAAAACAAAAGAGATTGTTATTTATAATAGCAATAGTCAAATAATGAATTGAATGGCAAGATCTACAATGACAGCTAGAATGGTGAAAGAGAAATTGCTTACCTGAGTTGAGCTTTTAGCAAGATGGTTGCTGAATTTCCAGAAATGAATAGTTAGCTGGATAGTTGTTGAAATAAATAGTTGGCTGAAGTTTTGGAGTTGTGGGTGTGGGAACAGACCATAAAGATCTTTGTACAAATGCAAGGCCAAGGTTGGCCCACGTCCCTTGGTTGAAAAATGGAATGCTGAAGGCCAACTTTATGCATGTTGGTTTGTAGCTTCGGACAATTCATATATAATATATATATATATATATATATTATATCCTTTGGTTGAAAAGTTGGCAAAATGCCAACTTTATGATATCATATATTATATTATATATATGTGATAGGCCAATTTCGACTTGGCTGGGAGAGTGAAGGAGGAGTTGGCTGGAGCTTTGGCAGCTGGTCTTGGAGTAGGATGATCTTATGTTGGCTAGATGGAATGGAAGTGTTGGCTAATTTGGGGTCAATAGAAGTTTTAGTGCGAGTGAAGTTGGGCTCTGTGTGGTTGAGACTTTATTTATTATTTTTGTTTATTAGGTTGTTCAAAGGGGTTTTATTATTATTATCATTATAATTGGTAAGGCCAAACAATGGCCTTACGGGTAAACTTAGGGTACAGGCCTTTGTGCTTCGAAATCTTTTTATGCCTATTGCAAGTCATGGCCTTATGGCCTAGGATTCTCAATGGCCATTAAGTGGAGGTTCGTCTCACCAGGTCTCAAGACAAGTCTCGAAAGTTCAAGCCCAGCCCACGGAAGTAGACCCAACACTTTTGGATGTTTTCATGCACGTGACGAGATCCATTTAAGGAAAGCAATTAAAGGGAGTGATGTCAATCTAAGACATTCCTAAGAAGGAGAAAATCAAGTGATCCGATTTGGTGAGTCCGATGATTTCATTCAAATTTCGTGAACTTAGGAAACCACGCAAGGAAAGATTTTGAACCAAGTTGACCTTTGGCCATTTAATGGCAAGCCCGTGGGCTGACGAATGCCCCTATATAAACTACATCAGACAAAGAGCAAAGGACCCCGACATCAAACACAAAAACCTACTTTTTGTCTTTCAATTTTCTATCCCTAGACTAGGTATTTTATTTCCCAAGCAAGTAGGCTAGATTCGTTCTTCACTTTGGTTAGTAAGTTTAATTTCTTGTATTTTTCATTACGTTGTCATAATATTCAATTTTATCGCTTTATTGTTAATTGTTATCGGATTTGCTTTGAGCTTAATTTAATTTCAAATTGCTTTATTTTATTGCCTTTATCATTTATATCGTTCTTATTTCGTTCTTCACTTAATTTAAGTTTATTTATCACTTTGATTACTTTATCGCACTTCAATTCTCGTCTTTAAGTTTAAACACATATTTTTAATTTAATTCGCATCATTATCATTAAAAATCTCAAAAATACTAAAATACCTATACGAAACCTAACCATCCTCGATTCTGAGGAAGTGAAAGAACCTAGGCCAAGAGGAGATTCCTTGCTTGACCGATCAATCGGCTGGTTAGAAGTCAGAAGAGCGAACACAACAATCCAACCTTTTCCATTCAAGCCAGTCAGTGGCTTGGTGGTGGCACGCCTACGCAATCTAAAAGAAGAAGGACCAAGAACTCCTTCACTCGGCCTACCCGGTCGAAAAGAGGGAAACAGTTGGGGAGGAGAGCTGATGGGTGGTTGTTTTGGTGGCTGGAGTAGCTGGGTTTGCTGGATAGAGGGTGGGGAGAGAGAGAGAGAGAGAGAGAGATCTTTTAAAATAATTTAAATAGTAAAATAATTTTATTTTTTTTAATTTTTAGTCCACGTGGAAGTCCACGTCATCAAAAAAGGGGTCCCACTTTTGATACGTCAGCATTTAACATACTAACTAACAGTTTGGCTAACGGAAGGGGCAAATTATAGGTTTTCCGTGATGTTGAGTATGTACTCGTAAATGTCCCCAAAATCAAGTATGCACTCGTAAATGACCCTATAGGTTGGGGGGCTTACTGTAGTTTACCCAAAAAAAAAAAAAAAAATTTAAATTAGGTGGCCAACCCATAGGTGTTGAATCTAACACTAAAAATGCAAATGAGATAAAATAACAATTTGAATTAAATGTGATTAAGTGTCATTCCCTAAGAAGGGGAACATAAAGTGCCATGAATCTTAAGAAAATAAAAGAACGGTAAGCTCATTAACATATCTTAATAACTTATGCTTTCTCAAGATACGTAAGACCTTTTAAAGTTTAAAAGCAAGTATAAGTTGATGTTTGGCTTGCTTTAGATGCGAAGGAGAAGAGAAACCAAGTGCTGGAAGAAAAAAACCAATAGTGGCAAGTTTGACGACCGATCGCAGAAGCACAGAAAGTAGCGATCGCGATGATAAAAGCAACGACCAGTCAAGATTAACCATCGGACCTGTCAGATTTGTACAGGTGCTGGCTAAGAGGAGTGATCTCCAATATGATCGGTGGCTCTTGCTAGCGACCAATCGGTTCGCGACAGAAGCTTTAGCGCATTTAGGAATTTAACGTGGTTTTCCAACTTGTTTTAGGTTTTCCTATTTAATTAGGATTTTATTAGGTTTCCTACTTCTTTTATAATTGTATCTAAATACCTACGCGTATAAATAGGTATTTTAGTGCTAGGGTTTTTTCTAACGAGTGCAAAGGAAAAAATAAGGGCATCAAATTGGGTTTGAGCTAGGGTTAAGAGAAAAGAGAGTTAGAGTTTGTAAGAGAACAATGGGGGTTCTTTATTGTAACCGAATGAGTTCTTTCTTATTAGTGAATTTCTCAGGGACCATCAAGAGGACTTAGGCACAACGCCAAACCTCTATTAATTCTTGTGTTCTTTGTGAGTGTGTTTACTTTTCAGTTGGTGTGTGGGCTTTATCTTTGCATGGCTTGTGTATGGTAGTTGCATAGTCCATGAACGACAAGTTCTTGGATTGTTTTCGCACAACAAGTGGTATTAGAGCCGATGTTGCAGTGGGTATAATTTATGCCCAAATTCTCTTACAATTTTAAGAGCGGCGATCTGTTGATAATGGCAGGCGATAGGAAGGAGTGAGGAGAAAACACCCAGACAAAGACAGCACAAGCGGCTAGTGTAAAGGTTGAGTTGAAGTCGTTCACCGGGAAGGCGAACTTCACGCTTTAGCAAAGGAGAATGAAGTACGTCTTTAAGTATTAGAGTCTCAACGTAGTCTTGGCAGGCAAGGAAAAGAAGTCGGGAACTATAACGGAAGATTAGCGGGAAGACCTAAACGAACTTGTTAAAAGGTCAATCGAGCAACATCTCACGGATGACCATGTAATATAATTGAAGATATCGCAAAGAAAACATGGGAGAAACTCGAAGTGATGTTCGTCAAGATCGTTGTTTAACAAGCTTTTCTTGAAGGAGGAGCTTCTTACTCTATGAATGAAAGGGGTGAAAATATGATGAAGCATCTTAGTACATTTAATAGGTGTATTGCATACTTACAAAGGACTTATGAAGTTTATAAGTCGAAAGATAAGTCAGTGATGTTGTTAACATCCTTGCCTCCGTCTTCTGAGCACTTCCGCCGACCCTTATGTTCGGCAAAGGAACTCTGAAGTATGAGTAGGTGATGCAAGACATCCTTACGTATTACTGGATAGTTCAACGTTTAAGAGATGTCTCTCAAGGTGAAGGTCATGTGGTGAAGTTCGGAGAGAATGGTCGATCAAGTAAGCGTGAAGGCAAGAAGAGCAATAGGGTAATGTCAAAATTCAGAGCAAAAGACGGTTGCTTTGAGTGTGAGTCAAAAGATCATTGGAAGAAGAATTGTCCAACATGGGGATAGAATAGAAACAAATGGAGGAAGCTGTATGACTTAGTCAAGGTAGCGGAGGATAGTGATGGTGAGCTTTTAATTGTTGATAGCATTGTTAATACAGATGTAGTTTCTATTTCTTCTAAGATTTCTTCTTTTGATTTAATTTTGGATTCTGGGTGCTCATATCATATATGTTCAAACGAATCTTGGTTTGACACGTATAAAGTGGATGACAACGACGAAGTTGTTATAAGAGATGGCTTAGTTTGTAGAGTTGAAGGCACGAGTAGTATTAAGGTAAATATGTACAACAATATTGTTAGGACATTGGGTATGATTAGGTACATTCCAAAGTTGAAGAAGAATATCATCTCAGTACTTTTAATAAGCATAGTTATTCTTACAAAGCCATGTGAGGAAATCTCATAATCTCAAAGGGTTCACTTGTAGTTATGAAGGGGGAGACTCAACCTAACTTCCTGTATCGACTATGTGTTACAACAATGACTAGTAGAGCAGCTATATTTACCAAGAATGACTCAGAGGATGAGACTTAACTTTGTCATTTGAGGTTAGGGCATATGAGTGAGTGAGCCATGCAAGACTTGCACATACGTAAGCTTTTGAAGGGAGTACATAATTGCAAACTTGAGTTCTATAAGTATTGTACCATCTGAAAGAATTCGAATGTGACATTCAAGCAGCAAGACAGAGAATATGAGCACGGGAGCGCTTGATTATATTCAGTAAGATGTGTCACCGTCAAATTATTAGTTGGAGCCAACTAGAACACGTTCATGGATGATTTTTCTAGGAAGGTTTGGGTCTGCTTTATGATGGAGAAATCTGAGGTCTTCACCAAATTCAAGAAGTGGAAGACGAAGGTAAAGAACCTTACAGGAAGGAATATCAAGATCCTAAGGAGTGACAATGAGGGTGAATATAATAATAGCAAATTCCTTGAGTTTTGCAAGAGCGAGGGTGTTAAAAGGCATTTCACCTTGAAGAAGACACCCCAACAAAACGGAGCCGCCTAGAGGATGAATTGAACTCTCATAAAGCATGACGGGTGAATGAGGATTCATGCCGGCTTGCCCGAGTCATTTTGGGCGGAGTCGGTTAACCACACTTCATATTTGGTTAACTAGTCGCCATGGTCTAATAAATCAGTTGATTTTACTAATCTTAGAGTATTTTCTGCAGTGCTTATGCTCTAACACATAGTGATGAGAAAACCAAGTTGAAACCAAAGTCTCTTGAAAGCATTGTCCTCAGCTTTGAGAGTGGTGTGAAGGGTTTTGAGCTTTGGGATCCAGTGAACCAGAAGAGAATACTCAACAGTGATTATGCTTGTTAGAAGTCTCAATGTTTAGAACTAAGAAAATTATGAGAGACAACATAAGGAGATGATATTATCCTCACTTCAGCAGCCAGTGAACCCAACTACATATCAATAGTCATCCTCTTAAGATCAGTCACCTTCCCAACAGGCTCCATCTTCACATCAGTCACCATCTCACTTGTACTATCCCCAATTGTATCATCCACAACCATATCAGCCACTGTCTTATCCTTTTGGAAAGTTTTCAGTGATGCTCTATGAAAGTTTTTTGCAGAAGTTCATGTCTTCACATCAAGGGTTCATCGTGTTGAATAGAGTTGGGATATTTTGCTCTTATATTCACACTTTTTGGGATGAGTTATGTTCGCACTTTTTCAGATAGTTTGTTACCTACTATTTAGCTGGCTTTCAACATCTCCGGTACTTATTTGATATTTTGTTTCCTACTATTTAGCTGTCGTTGGAAGTCTCTACTGTTTTGATATTTTGTTATGGCAGTTTGAGTGACCTCCTTTAACAAAATAATTTAAAATAAATAAATAAATATGTTCATACATTTTATCAATTAGAGGCCGATATTGTGTATCTATTTAATGAGTTTGAAATGTATTAAAGGTACATATACGTGTCCCTATAATTAGTGGTGGATTCAGGATTTTAATCCTAAGGGGTCAACATGCCTTTGTCGTGTTCACATGGTTTTCGTGTTCTTTGCTTTGTCTTTGTCTTGTTCATAGGGTTTCTATATTCTTTGTCTTGACTTTGCTGTGTTCACACGGTTTCTGTATTCTTTGCCTTTCTTTGCCGTGTTCATAGGGTTTTTGTGTTTTGCTATGTGCCTTATTTTTGGGGTTTGGTCTTGTGTTTCAGTTGTGAACTTTGCTTTGGTTTGTCAATTGTTTCACTCGTGGTTGACGAAAAGAACTTCTTTACAAGTTTTTTTATTGATTAATGTCAAGTACGGTGTTCTATGACTCACTTGTCAAGTTGGGCATGCGATCATCTTTGCCCCAACTTGGAGGGAAGTGTTGGCAAGTCCTTATTTAGTTAGGATTTTGGTTACTTACCTATTTATTTAGTCCTATTATAATTGGAATTTATTTTCTAAGGTAATTTAGATTTATTTCCTATTTTATTACGACACATTTTTGTACTTCTTTATAAATACCTTCATATTGGATAAGAATACAATATGACACATCTGAGCATATATGAGCACAACTAAATATTTGCCCTACTTTGTCTAACATGTTCATGCACTGTATTTACAGTCATAAAAAAACTGTATATTATTCAATTATCTTTGTTACTACACTAATGAGGTCAAAATTATTATAACATTTAAAAAAGGGCAATGCTAGGCTTACTCCACATTTTTATACCATTTGTGTACCACCTCTCTAATAGAGGTGGAGCCCACCAATATAATGGGGCCTGTCTCTGTTAAAGAGGTGGTATAAAAAATGTGGTAAGCCTAGCATTTTCCTTTAAAAATAAACTCTTTATTGATGAAATTAAAATGATTACACCAAGGAGAGATAATGATACTTTTATTGATATAAAAAAATGATGAAATAATTTTATTCTTCTTTACAATTAAAAAGAAATTTGAGGAACCAAATAATAATTAGCCTACCCTTGCTCCCACATGATGATGATCAATAGTGAATTTTCACTATGCAAAAGAATCGTATCTTTTGTGTGCATCATTGTTCTAGACATGGACGTCCCTTCCATGCGTATTCACATTAAAAAGAATTAAAAAAAGAAGAACCCTAATGTGAATAAGATTGCAAAAGAGAGTAAATTAAACCACCAAACATGCTCCTCTAAGCGGTGAAGTCGCACTGAAACATGGGTGGCATGAATGAATTGAGCTCACTGAAGATAAGATCATCTCCCTCACCGTAGCTACTCGATTCTTGGCAGTCGAAGTACGTCTGTATGTCATCGGGAAACGTGCACTGCGGCGTGTCCAGCTCCGGCTGCGATGATATGGAGTCGGTGGCCGTCGTCATTTCCATCATCTCCTTGAACTTTGATGACTGAAGCAGGAGCCCTAGAGCTGATGTTGCAGTTGTTGGTCTAGGCAGCTGAGTGGTCACTACGGTTTCTCCAGGGCTGTATGCAAGGTTGTTGAAGAAACCAAGTCCACGTTCTTGATCATTAGGGTTTTGGGTCACATTGGGCAATATAGCCTCCACATTAGGTTTAGTCTGACCAGAAATGTCGTTGTTAGGGCCATTAGGCTTTAGCCATTTGATGTAACGGCTGAGGTCAAAGTTTGTGACAGCATTGAGCCCACGGTACTCTATGGCCGCCATGTCATACGCTGTTGCGGCTTCTTCTTGGGTAGCTGAGAAAATTTAAGATATTAAATAAGGACAATGTCCAATTAAAACATGGTAGTTAGTTTGGAAGAATTTTGTTCACCAAATTGCTATTTGGGTTGAACTTTTAAGGAAATTCGCCTCGATAATATTTCACTAAATATAAGGCGAACTTCTTAAAATTTAATATTAAATTCCTAACTTTAGGTTAAAGCCTATTCTGGTCTAAGGGTGGCTCCGTCCTTGACTTCACCTCTTATAAAGATGAGACTCTTTGTGTCTGTGTAGATCCCACACCATACTCTATGTATATGTTCTCAATAAATGCAGTGCAAATATGTTATTTAATTTTTTGCAATGTCCAAATTGCATATGATCATTGTTTAGGGCGAATAAAAAGGTTAATTTGAACCGTTTGTTGAACATACCATAAGTCCCAAGATAGAGATACTTGTTGCCGAAGACTCGTCCAATTCGAGCTTCCCATCTTCCATTGTGATGATGTCTGCTCATTGATGAAATACAAAGAAAATTAGAAACATAAACAAAATAAACAAATTTTGTACTTAAAAATGAAACAAAATTGGGATGACTAAAAATACCTAGCAACACCTCTATATTTAGAAACTCCCCGAGAAAAACCACTGCTCTTCCTGCAAATTTTATCACCAAATTAATCTTATTCTCAATAAATCCAATTCTCTCTCTCCTTAATTTTAATAATTTTTAAGATGCAGAAACTCACCGTCTCAATGAT
The DNA here is from genome assembly GCF_000346465.2 of Prunus persica. Lineage (NCBI taxonomy): Eukaryota > Viridiplantae > Streptophyta > Magnoliopsida > Rosales > Rosaceae > Prunus > Prunus persica. The sequence goes on from NC_034009.1 coordinate 8,097,981, forward strand.
CCAATGTATTCCTCTCTTGACTGGCCCTCCATTTCTTTCAATTCTTTCGGATATGTCGATAACTACAATCGTTATGTAGATAAAATTACTTTCTTCCTTAATTCCCGTTTTGTAAGATCTTCAGCAAAAAATACACAAACAATTTCAATAAGCAAAAGAAATTAATTACCGGAAAGTTGAGAATGGTATCTTGACCCCAGTATTTAAGTGCTGCTAAGTCATAAGCATGCGCTGCAGCTTCTTCATCATCATATGCTCCTGAAATGCCAAACTTTGCTTTAACATATATATATATATATATATATATACACACACACACTGTAAAAGTAGTTGCAATAATAAAAACTTACCAAGGTAAACTGCATTTGAGTAAAATTCCATTCCAAGCACACAACACAAAACCGAGATGGAAAGAAGAAATTGTATCAGATATATACACCAATGAATTGCAAGTAGATGGAAAATAAATGTTGATATATATACTAGATGAGAAGATTGTAAACCTTGGCGGCCCTTCTTGTTCTGGGATTCATTCCAGCAATTCTTATCCCACAAATGAGCCTCATATCGGCCGGTCCACCGATGCCTAAATTTAGGGAAAAAGAAATTAAACACACATACAAATAATTAAGCAAAAACACACATATAAAATTTACAATTTAAATTGATTTTTTGCTGTCTGCAGGTACTTAATTGATCACCTGGTGACCCCTCGATAAATCGAGCTACGTTGAGGAGGGGAGTCTCTTGGGACACTTCTCCTGGTTCGTTTCACCTTTGTGACTGTAGTGTTATTAGCTGCATTAGCGTTAGAAATAATGTTATTTTTTGCAGTGGTTTTCTGGTTGGATAACTTGGCCATGAAATCAGTATTTCACGTCGGTCGACAAATAAAGAAGAATAATAATAAGAGAAGATCTCGAGGTAGCTAAAGCTGTAGGAGAAGAGAAATGGAATATTAATGGTGAGAGATGGGTCGATATGACTAAGTCCTCAAACTAGGAGGGTTATAAAGGAATGGAAATAAGTCCTCAAAGCAGAGAGAGAGAGATGGGCCGGATTGGAAGAGTGAGATGATGAGCTGTGCCAATTCATGACAGAGTTCGCCGGCTGAGGAGATTGTTTGTTATGGCCGTCTTTAACCGGCCCTATCTCGTATCTTCTACCTTGTCCCTCCTACCCTTAACTTATATGTTATGTTCTATTGCCATCATATTAACTAATTAAAATCTAAACGATGTAGACAATTCTGTCTTAATCAATCGGATGATCCTCTCTCTCTCTCTCTCTCTCTCTCTCTCTCTAACATTATGTATATAAGATCGTATTCTTTTGGTAAATTTCTAGCATATATATTATATTACCCAATTACCAATGTGGAGTGCACGTTGAAACAAGAATACTTGGGGTGGGTAAAAAACTGCACCAATTTCGCTACTGGAATATGTCGTTTATGTGGTATAACTTGTCTACGTGTTATATTAAGTTGATATATTTATTGATATTATATTCTAAAAGTGAGAAATATTAATCATGTCTTCCACCGGACAGATTATATATGCTCAGCTATAGTTACTTTGAATAATACATGGCAAGTATACAATATGGTGGTGATGCTACACTTTGAATTATAAGGTGATGAGCCCAAAAAAAAAAAAATCAAATATTGAATTTAACTTCTCTTATTTAGGGGGAAGGCCACTAATTGATCTTCAAATTAAAAGAGACTTTTTTTTTTTGGAGAATGTAAAAGAGGGAGTTTATCTTTGTAAAAAAAAAAAAAAAGTGAGAAAAAATGCATAACAAACCAAAATGTAATTGCACACCAAACATAATCACTTTGTTAATAATAAACTGGGTTAGCTGTAGTTGATGAGTTAATTAATGTGGGAAAAACTTGCAATTCACATGAATAATACTGTTTTATTATTTTTAACTAATTATATTTTGTTACTCATAATAAGAATTTCATTTAACAAAAAGTGATTGAATAAAAATAACAAACAATGCTATCCCGAGACATGCAAATTCTTCTCGTATTGTAAGTAGCCTTGGAAGAGATTCCACAGTAATGCAGACAAGTATACGAATTGTATTCATGAGGATTTAATTTGTTATATGTGCCAATTTTAGGTTTAGGCTGCCCTACTCTAAATTTACTGTGTTGGTCCAGCTACATGGGCCCAACAGTTGAATTATAGCGGCAGTGCCCATACCCCATAAATAAACCCAGGTAAGTGGTTGGGTGGGGACTAATTAAATGTACCTAACATGTGTATAATGGGTTACCTAATTACCAGTAGAGCTTTCATACAGTGTGGGGTGGCAATTTCGACACGATCCATTACACGATTCGAAATCTGTACGGGAATTTAGTTAGTTCAATCTGCACGGTTAAAATTCGAGTAATTTTTGGATCAATCCGCGAATCAGCTAAAATACCTATATAACCTATTTAACAAAACGGGTCATGGCAGGTCAATCCATCAACCTACTAAAATACCTATGTAACTCGCAAACCTACTCAAATACCCGTGTAACCCGCCAACCCACTAACCCGTTTATTTATTTATTCTTCATTTTTCTAACAAAAAATTTAATGTCTTTTAGTTGCTACCACTTAGTGGGTCAGCCCAACACGACCCGAAACTCGTATGAGAACTTAATAGGTTAACTCGTGCATGACACGTTTATTAAACGGGTCGGGTTTGGGTTGAGCATTCCTAAGACGTATATAATCTTGACATGATACAAACCCGATATGATACGACCCTTTGCTAGCCCCCAAGCCAATTTAGAGTAGCCCATTTAAAAAATGGGTCAGGTCGGGCCTATTCATTTATGAAAGTTATTTAGTTCAACCCGAGCTCAAGAATTTATATATTTCAAAAGTATAGCCGCGCGGCTATACGCTTTAAATATTCAAATATATTCTAAAAGTATAGCCGGCCGGCTATACTCTTTAAATATACATTTTTATTTTTTAATTTTTAAAATTTTTATGTATAACCTTCTCAAATTATATCCCTTTGATATTGATCATTATTTAACTTGTTGCTGCATTCGTTCATTAGTTTTATTCAACAAAAACATGCATCCCACTCCTCTCAACTAATTATTCTAGTATCTGACACTCCACACGTTACCAAGTTGCTAATGATGAACTTGTACTATTATGTATCGCGACAGATATATTATTGCATCAATCAACAAATATCAAACTTCCAAACGAAATCTCCAAACTTCCATGGAGGATTTCAGGGGTTTATAGGGTCGAGCAACCTTGTTTGTTCCTTTGTGTGTCTACCTCAGTCTTTACGTGTTGATTAATTCAATATGAAAAAAAAATAAATAAATAAAGATGTAAAGTTAAGATCATAAGCTTTAAATTGTTATAAAATTTGCTGAAAACCATTGAGAAATGAATAATTTATGACCAATCAAAGTACTATGAATTTCATAAGAATAACTCAAGAACTTGCTGGGTTTTGGGATTTTCTATCTTCTGCATTAATTTTGTTTTAGCTATAAGTTTCTCAGTTCTTAACATTTTTAGTGATTCAAGAGCCTAAATAGAAGTGTTGTTCATGTAGGTTATAGAAATGACGTTTTTGAAGCATTTATGGTGTTTTTTTTTTGTTTAATCCATTCTTACAACCAGTATGTTGGATGTGAGGTGGAGAGTTTCTGAACCTCGGTTGGAATCTCCGAAGTGCGAAAGTGTAAGAAAGTGTTTGTGAGCAGAAGATTTATGTGTATGGTTGGGGAATCGAAGAGCCAAGGTATTTATATAGACGCAAGGATTTAGTTTTGTTTTGCTGAGTACTAGTTAGGGGACAGTGTTTGAGTTGCATGTGTTTATTTGGGGTGAGTAACTTGCAAATGGGTGAGTCATGGATGGAGTAGATACTTTTGTTAAGTTTTGGGTCAATTTATAAATAAAGGCCGAAAGGGCACTTGGGTGATTTCACTCAAAACGTTCTAAAAATGACTCATGCATGAAATGAAATTCTACGTTCACAAATAGATGAGAAACATGTTTTATACACATTTAAAGCATATAGATATTTTATTCGGGCATAAAGAAATAATCATACATATAGGGTATTTTAGTCATATAGAAATATATAGAAATGACTTCCCACTACTACAAAAAGTGAAAAAGACGACCAGAAAACAACGACGGTCTAAGTGAAAACCGTCGTGGTTTATAAAAAGACGACGGTTCTAAAAACACCGTCGTGTAATACAACCTTAGACAACTAAAAAATGGAGTTTCAAATGGCTGTTCAAAAACAACGACGTACATAATTAAACAACCGACGTCTATTTGAAACAGATTTCCTCAGTGTAAAATCAATGCCAACAAAGAACGGCAGAAGTTATGAATCGACCGACGTAGAAAGTAAAGACGACGATTTCAATAAAAACTGCCGTTTTTACTCATAAAATAACACGACGAGGTTTTCGTATAAGACGCCGTATAATTACAAACAAATCCACGGCTTTAAAATACAAAATATCGCCGTATTAAATTAATTTACAACGACGGAAAATATAAATATATCGACGTCATTCTCGTATAGTTCTACTACGTTATCTTTAAATCGTACAATAAAATTTATCGTCGTATTTATTCATTTTATACGTCGTACCTTTAATTTTAACGGTCGTCTTAATAAGAATTTTTGTTAACAATTTTTTTCTTTGATTTTCTTATCCTACGTCGGTAGATCTACTTAATGACAAGAATTGAAATAACCACGACGGTTTATATAGAACACCGCCGACATAATCAGTTTTGTCTGAGATCCCAAGGGTTACGAAATCTTACCAGATGGAACTCTGTTCCACATCATAATCTTAACAGATGACACAGATTTGCAAATATTGCGTCGTGTTAGTTTACAAATTCTAGAACATTAATTTCCCTCATTTTAAATTTCCTCGGGAAAGAAAAATCTATTTATCACGCTTTGGAATTGAAAACTAAAACTGAAAGAATACGGGAAAAAAAACTCCATTTATAATTTAAAATTAAAATCCACGTCGGTTGTAGTACACTTAACGACGTTTAACAAAATAATCTACGTCGGTAATTATAAATCTACCGCCATCGTAACTTAATATAGACGACGAGAAAAGACGACGGTAGAACAGAAAACCGTCGTTGTTTCAGTTTCTTTAACATATCTTTCTGCAGGACTTGTGTAGTTCAAAGCATTGACAATGTCTTCATCATATCTCCCAGAAACTACTGATTCAATTGCTCATGCTTTAGAGGCCATCTGAAGCCATTTCTATTCTTTATCGCATTCTTGAAACCCATCTTCTTCTTCTGAAGCTCTACGGATAAAGGAAGAGGCTATCACAATAAATCCGACGGATCTTCTTAGGCAAGAAAATCAAGCAGAGGATCAGGCACATCTGATCTTCAGATTTCCCTGAGAAGCGAACTTTCCTTCGACAGCGAGTGGAGGCCAGGCTTGCATCTCTTTTGATGGAAAGCAAGGAGTATTCAGAAGCACTAAGTGTCCTATCAGGCTTGATCAAGGAAGTGAGAAGGCTAGTTGACAAGCTTCTTCTTGTGGACATATATTTGATGCGAGTAAGCTCAATTTCTCTTTGAGAAAACATCCAAATTATTATCTTTGAGACATGAGAGACTGAGAGAGGAAGAACTTGGAACCTTAAATGTAAACCGAAAATGAATGAAAGCGACAAATTTATAGAATAAATTTTTAAAACCAACGGCGGTCCTTACAAACAAACCGCCGTTTAAATTGTAAAATCAACGTCGGTATGATCGACGTATATTACAGAAATCCACGTCGGTAAATTAATAAAAACGACGTGTTAAATAATATACCATGACGCGAGTTATTACTTATGTACTTTAATTTTTGAGTTTACTACGACGGTACCTACAAACTACTGTCGTATTTATTTACCACGTCCGAAGTTAAATGTACCGTCGTATTTTGTAATTTATACGTCGTAGTTATATGTAACCGCCATATTATTTTTTTGAAATGGTTTTATATGTAAGCAACTTTTCGTCTACTTGACTTACACATTTGTTGTTTTTATATTCTTATTTTATTTAAATCTGTCATCCAAAAAAGAAACTTTACATATTGCAGAATATTAATTTCCTTCGTTTTAAATTTCCTCCGGAAAAAAAACTCTATTTATAACGCACTGTAATTGAAAAATAAACTGAAAGGTCACGGGAAAAAAAATTCTATTCATAATTTAAAAATTAAAATCCACGTCGGTTATATTAAACCTAACGACGTTAAATGAAATGATTCCACGTCGAATGAAAAATATTGCGTCGTTTTAGTTAAAAACGACGTAGTTAAATGTAACCGCCGTATTATTTTTTTGAAATGGTTTTATATGTAAGCAACTTTTCGACTTACACATGCACTGTTTCCAAACCCGATTAAAAATTTCAATCTCCCAGAGAAACCTTTTCGTCTTTTTTCCTTGTCAGAGCATTGTCAGAGTTTCTCATCGTCTTCCTCTCGTCTTCTTCGTCGTCTCTGAACTTAAACATCGATCATCTTCCTCTTGCTTTCATTGCACGCAAAAGGTAAGCTTTCATTTTCACTATTTTGGTTACTGTTTTGCATGCTCATACGTTTTTTGTTTGAAAAATCTTTTTACCTTTTTTCTGGCCAAAATCATTTTACTTCTTTCCAAGTTTGATAAAATATACAGACAAAGAGAGAAAGTTTCCAACTTTGAAGACAACTACATCAACTAAATAAGACGACGGTAGACCACGACGGTTCGTCAGTTGTTCTAGCGTCGTCTGAAAATTGACAAAGTTGTTTTTAAAATAATAGTCTTTTTTTATATGCTTGTTTAATTGCAGGTTTGATTTCGCTGAACAATGGTTTTTGTTTTTCCCTTATTTGATAAAATATAAAGAAAAAGAAACTAGGGTTGGTATCTAATATAGACGATAAAATATAAATAATAGTTTACCACGACGGTGTATTACTATTGACGTCGTGTGAACATATATACCACGACGTTATATAAATAATGGTTTTAAACATTTATTACGTCTGAGATTATTTCATTGCGTCGTCTAAAATCATATCATACGTCGTATTTTTTTAATACCGTCGTTTGTGTTCTTAATGTTTTCCTGAAATATTTTCACTTGCAGTTTTGTCTGTTAAAATGGTTTCTCAACAACAAACTAAGGATTCTGGCTCCAAGAAGCTTGGAATGGTAGCTCCTCAAGATAAGTCTTCGAAGGAGATGAAGTCTTCGAAGAAGATGAAGTTTGCTTCATCATCTGCTGAGACAGAACAAACCAGCCAGACAACAATCTCAGATGATTCAAAGACTGGTCGAGGTATGAGCACAATGCCTCGTGTTGTGAAGAGAAAGCTTCAGAAACTGAGGCCAATTGTTGAGTACAATAAAAGGGGGAAAGGTGTTGGCCAAGCACATATTGAGATGCAGTCGTATATTGGTGTGTTGGCACGCTCCAGGATCCCACTTGTGGACAAGAAATGGTCCCAAATCCCCAAGGATATAAAGGAGCAGATTTGGGAAGCAGTTGACATGGCTTTTGTCGTAGGCCAAGGGGCAAGACCTCTGTTTTAGCTTCTGCTTCCAAGAAATGGAAGGATTTCAAGTCTACACTAACGAGGCATTATATCCTTCCATACACCAATGACAGGGAGAAATTAAGCCAACCCCCTGAAACATATAAATTCATAGAGAAAGCACAATGGGATGCCTTTGTAGCTTCAAGGCTATCCAAAGATTTTGAGTCTGTGCATTCTCAACATGCACAGATTAGGGAGAAACTCGAGTACAATCATCGATTGTCTCGAAAAGGATATGCTGGATTGGAGGATCAATTGGAGGAAACCATGCCTGGGGTAGAAATTGATCGATCTACCTTATGGAAGAGAGCTAGACAGGACAAACATGGTAACATCCCTGATCCAAAGGTGGCAGAGAAAGCAAAATTAATTGTAAGCCTACTATCACTCTGTTTTAAATTTTTATTAAACTGTGAATTATTCTTATTACGTCGTATGTTATATTTTTCGTCGTGTGAATGATATTACCACGTCGAAAAGTTTTTAAAAACGTCGTTAAAGGTCTAAATAGGAATCACTACTATGTTTTCTGTAATTACAGCATAAGACGTCGGTGGTTCATTTTCGCGTCGTGTGAATGATATTACCACGTCGAAAATTTTTTAAAAACGTCGTTAACGGTCTAAATAGGAATCACTACTCTGTTATCTTTAATTATAGCATAAGACGTCGGTTGTTTATTCATTTCGTCGTTTTAAATAAATAACCACGTCGGTATAACTACCGTCGTGATAAGTTATAATAACGTCGGTTTATACGTTATTGCGTCGTGTGAAATTATATAATACGTCGTTTGTACATAAATAACCGTCGTGTGTTTTTTTGTTTATCTTTTTTTAGGATGAATTGCAGAAACAAGTCTCGGAAGGCAAAGTCAGAGTAGATGGCAGCAATAATGTGCTGACCATGGCTTTGGGCCCCGAGCATCCAGGCAGACTGAGGGGAGTTGGTGCTGGTGTTTCCCCAAGGCAATATTTCAATTTGCCCAAACCACAGAGGGTGAGCTTTGACGACCGTTTGAAGGACAGTTTAAGAGTTCTCCTTCAAGAAGAGACTAAAAAGATGGAGGCTAAGGCAAGGGAAGAGGCCTTAAGGATGGAGGCTAGGACAAAACAATTGGTAGAGGCTGAGAGGGAGCATTTCCTGAGTCAGCTTTCCCAATTAATTCCCAATTTTGATCCAAGCATGCTTAAACCAAGAATTAGCCAAAGCCCCAAAAATCCAATGTCTGACAAAGCTAGCTGCTCTGGAGGTGATGTGAGATCCCTACATTTGGAGGATGATACTGCCAAAATGGGGAAACATCAGCCAGATGAAGAGAAGGAAGAAGAAAAAAGAGATGAAGAGAAGGAAGAAGAAAAGGAGAAAGAAGATGAAGAAAAGCATGACGACAAGGTATGTTCACATAACTTTGCCTTTTTTATTTGTTTTTCAAAATTTCAGACGTCGATATTTTTATTTAATCCGTCGTTTGTTTAAAACTTAGACGGCGGAATTTTTTTAAGACGTAATAAAATATTTAAACGACGGTTTTTGCACCGTCGTTTAAATGGTTTCAGACGACGCTTTATTCATAAAACCGTCGTCTTTATTGAATTACCACGACAGTTTTTTCACCGTCGTTTAAATACTTTTAAGACGACGTTTTATTACTTAAACCGTCGTCTTTATTGAATTACCACGTCATTTTTTTTATTTCTTTAAACAGGTTATTGAAGTTGGTGCTTATTCAAATATGGAGGCGCCATCTTCTTTAAAAACCCTTTGTCGTTTTGTGGAAACGACACTCCTGCCTGAGGATAAGACACTCCAATTTACAATTGATAAGGAGGTGTTTGGTGGTGAGCGCGATACCTTCCTCCTGCCTGAAGATATTACACAATTTGCAGGCATGGAAGAAATTGGAGCTACTGTATTGGCTGTATATATGAGGTTTGTACTTCTAAAATAATACCTCGTTGGTTTATATATTGCGTCGTCTTAACTAACTAACCACGTCGTCTTAACTAACTACCGTCGTGATAAATATATTATAACGTCCTCATCTATTTCAGTACGTCGTGTGAAATATTATAATACGTCGTTTTTTTATACATAACCGTCGTGTTTGTTTGTGCTGACTTGTTTATATTATTTTATGTATTTAGGTACTTACACGATGTTTTGAAACAAGCCAATATGTGCAGCATGGTTGGCTTTATTGACCCTGCTACAGTTAGTGCCAACTCTGGCACAATAACTGAAAGATCACGACTGGTAGCAGCTCGACTTCAGAAGACAGACGGTGAACAGCTTTTCATGATGCCTTACAATCCAGGGTTAGTCTCCTTAGGATTTTGTTTTTATGATTTTCAATAAATGACAGCTTATAAACTAACCACGTCGGTGTTTTATTTTATTTAGTCGTTTGAAACTACTAACCACGTCGGTATTTATTTGTCGTCGTGATAAATATATAATGTCGTCGTTATCTACTTTATTTCGTCGTGTGAAATACTATAATACGTCGTTTTTGTAAATAACCGTCGTTTTTATATTAATTTTGTGCAGCCGTCATTGGATCCTGCTGATTGTAAGAGCAAAGAAGGAGACCGTCTATTTTCTGGATCCTCTGCCAGGTCATCGTGTGGTCGACGAAGAGGCGAAAAACATCGTGAACAGTGCTTTAAAAATATATAATACCCACATAGGCCGAGCAGGACGTAAAAATGTAATTTGGAAAACTCTCTCAGGCACACCAAAGCAACCCAGCAATGTCGAATGCGGGTATTATGTGATGCGCTTCATGAGGGACATCATCATGGATCCTTCCTTGGGGTTTGAGAATAAGGTAAGAAGAAATTACCTTCATACATTTCACGTCGTTTTTTGTATTATCAACGACGGTCATGTAAAATTAACGTCGTTGAATGGATATACTACGTCGGTTATGAAAAATATCGTCGTCTGTGATTGAATTTCTTTTTATTTATAAACCCTAATAGTCATTGTTTATGCAGTATGCCAAGGGAAACCAGGAAGCTTCATACCCCCAAGAAGCCATTGATGAAGTCCGGAATGAATGGGCAGAGTTTGTTTTCCAAATTATTAAACAGGGCAATTATTGAACACTTGATATTTATGTATAATGTACAAATTTTCTCTATAATATGTAATGTAAAAATTTGTTGAGGTTTTCTTAAATTAAAAAAAAAACAAACATACAAATTGCTTAACCGACGTGTAATACTTTTCCAACGACCTAATAAAGTCACAAACCGTCGTATTTTGTTGTTTCGTGTTTTAAACAATTACGACGTAAAAATATAGTTAGACGACGTTCTTTGAACAATTGAGTCGTTTATGGTTTACAACATCTTCAATTTCTTAAGGGTTCAGGGTATCATCGACGACGTTTATGTAACGACAGCGGTTAAGTCGTTGATATATATATTTTACGTCGTATAGTTAAATAGCCGCCATGGTTTCTCATTTTAACGACTTAGTAGTCTATTACAATTTACAACGTCTACAATTTATTAACACCTATTAACACCGACGTGGTTTGTTGTTGTGGTAAGAATATTTTATTATTTTTATATCAAAATATTCAAAATAAATTTAAAATAAATCAGAAAATTGAAAAGTCAACTCCTATGAAGTCATTGATATATTTTCTTCCAAATAAACCTTGAAAAAATTCATTTTGAATAACAAAAATTTAAAATGACCATCCAAAACAAAATTGTTTTGATGAGTCATAAAATCACTTCTAGTTTTATGGTTTAGGGTTTAGAGTCTAGGGTTTAGAGATTAGGGTTGTTATTTATTGGGGTTTATTTTTAAAGTATAATTTTTGGGTAGTCTAGGGTATATGTTAGGCTTTAAAACCATAAAACCTTTTATAAACTTAATTTTTTAAATTGTATAATTTAATTTTATGGGTTTAGGGTATTAATTTTTAACGACGGTGGTTGGGTCGTGGAATACATATTTTACGTCGTACAGTAAAACATACGACATGGTTTACGCTTTAAACGACGTTATTTTAATATGTAAGTCGGTTTATATAATTTACAACGTCTTTAATTTCTTAACACCGACGTGGTTTTTCAGTCGTCGTTATATAAAAAATTCAAAATAAATTTAAAATTAATCCGAAAAATGAACGGCCTTACGTTCTTAATCCGAAAAATGAAGTTTCCGTCGTGGAATATTAAATTTACGTCGGTACTTGTAGAACTTTCGCCTTGGTTTTTCTTTCGACGTTTTATAACGCGCGCGCTCTAAAAATTTTCGCGCGACCTAAATTTTTTTAGATTTGGCTCTTAGTCTTATACTTTGATCCCTGAAACCTAAAATTTCAGATTTCACGCGACATAACATTTCGCTCTCTCACTTCTGCTCTAATTAAAAGTTGCACTCTCCAGGCTCGTCGAATCTGTGAGCTCGTCCAACCTGTAAGTACAAACCCTATCTTCCCCTTGTAAATTCATTGAATGATATTAGGTTGTTTTGTTAAAGGGTTTTAGGTATATGCTTTGCGATCTGTTAATAATGTGCTTATAGGTATGGGTTCATGGATTTTCTGTTTAATGGGTTCATGACAAGATCAAATAAAGGTGTACTTTTGCTGGAAATCAACACAAAAAGACACATCACCAACTTCCAAATGATTTCCAGCAAAAGGACACCTTTATTTGATCTTGTCATTTTCCGCTCTGGAGAAGGTGCAAAGTGCACCAATGCTTATAGGTATGGGTTCATGGATTTTCTGTTTAATGGGTTCATGGATTACATTATCTGTTATGTTGAATTGGGAATGGATTTAATTTTGTCGTATCTTTTAATCACCCTATGTTATGTTGAATTGGGAATGGATTTATTGTTTTCATGCTTGGTTTCATGTATATGTTGGTTTCTTGCTTGGTTTCATATATATGTTGTGTTCTTAATGGGTTTTGTGTTCTTGAAAATAAACTGAGACACGACGAATTTTAAGGCGTACGACGACGATTACACGACGGTGTTTTTAAACTACCGTCGTTGTATTACTTATACACGACGGTTTTTTCATAAACCGTCGTTTGTATTACGTATAATAGACGACGTCTGTTGAAAATCCGTCGTCTATATATGCCAAATACGTCTGTTTTTGATTAAAACCCGTCGTCTCTGTTGTTTATTACTTGCGATTAGATCATTGTATAATCTGCTATAGTGATGGTCATTGCCTGTATTTTCACTTTATTATAGATAATAGGTTATAGTGTTGGAGATGGATAAGTCATGGATGCACTCGGATAGAAGATCGAAGGCATATGAGTTTGGGGTGGAAGCATTTTTGAACTTTGCTGTAGAAAATCTTCTAACTACAACACATATCCGTTGTCCATGTGTTAAATGTGTTAATTTGAAGTTGTTTGGGGTTGGAATTATAAGGGATCACTTATACTTTAATGGAATTGACCAAAGCTATAAGAATTGGACATTTCACGGAGAACCTTGGGAAGCAACTACTAATGCTAGCAGAAATGTTGAAGAAGATGATGGCCATAGTAGGTACAGTTTTGTGTCTGAAGAAATTGATATGGATGATAATGATTTTGGTGATTTTGGTTCGGATCCGTATGAGTTTGCCAATGTGATTGGGGATGGAGATCAACCAGTGTACCCTGGTTGTAGAAAGTACACGAAGTTATCGGCATTAGTGAAGTTGTATAATTTGAAGGCAAAACATGGGATGAGTGATGTCTGTTTTACAGAATTATTGATACTTCAAGGCGATTTGCTTCCAGAAGGAAATACAATACCAACCTCCATGTATGAGGCTAAAAAGACTTTGTGTGCATTGGGGCTGAGTTATGAGAAAATGCACGCATGCCCCAATGATTGCATCTTGTATAGGAAGGAGTATGAGGATTCAACTAATTGTCCTACTTGTGGTATCTCAAGGTGGAAGGAAGGCAAAGATGCAATCTTGAAAGAGGGTGTGCCAGCGAAGGTGGTGTGGTATTTTCCCCCAATTCCAAGGTTTAAAAGGATGTTTCAATCACATGAGACAGCTAAGAGTTTGACTTGGTGGCATGTTGCTAGAAAATCAATTGACGGTCAGATGTCTCATCCGGCGGATTCCCCGTCTTGGAAACTTCTTGATGATAAATGGCCTGAGTTTGGTAATGAGCCGAGAAACTTGAGATTGGCTCTTTCATCTGATGGATTCAATCCCCACAGTTCTCTAAGTAGCAGATATAGTTGTTGGCCGGTTATCTTAGTTACATATAATCTCCCTCCATGGCTGTGCATGAAACGAAAGTTCATGATGTTAACCTTATTGATTTCCGGTCCTAAACAACCCGGAAATGATATAGACGTCTACTTGGAGCCTTTGATTGATGATTTAAAATCCTTGTGGGTTGGGATTAGAGGAGTGTATGATGCACATAATGGAGAATACTTTACACTCAGAGCTGCATTAATGTGGACAATTAATGATTTCCCCGCCTATGGAAACTTATCTGGTTGTGTTGTTAAAGGATATAAAGCTTGTCCAATATGCGGCGATGATACACCTAGTCACAGGTTGAAAAATGGCCACAAAATTTGTTACATTGGGCATAGAAAATGGTTACCGATCAATCATCCATATAGGAGGCAACGTGCAGCTTTTAATGGGAAACCTGAATATGGCATACCTCCAGAGCCATTAACCGGAGAAGAAGTGCTGCATATGGTTGAAAATGGTGACAGAGTTTGTTGGAAGAAGAAATCAATATTCTTTGATCTCGAGTATTGGAAATACCTTCCTGTGAGGCATGCCCTAGATGTTATGCACATTGAGAAGAATGTTTGCGATAGTATCATTGGTACATTGCTGGAGATCCCTGGAAAAAATAAAGATGGGATTGCTGCTCGATTAGATTTATTGAACATGGGGGTCAAAACTGATTTGCAACCCGAGTATGGAGAAAGACGTACTCGTTTGCCTCCTGGGCCTTGGAATTTGTCAAGAGCAGAGAAGAGAGAGGTTTGCAATTCTTTCTATGGTATGAAGGTCCCTGAAGGTTATTCTTCAAATATTAAAAATCTTGTATCTGTACAAGATTCAAGACTTCTTGGCCTTAAATCACATGATTGTCATACCTTAATGCAACAATTGCTCCCTGTGGCAATTCGTTCTGTTTTGGAGAAGCCTGCAAGGTATGCAATAACTCGTTTGTGCTTCTTCTTCAATGCTATATGTGCAAAGACTGTTGATGTTTCCAAGCTAGATAAGTTGGAAGAAGATGTAGTAGTTACTCTGTGTTTGCTTGAGAAGTACTTTCCCCCTTCATTCTTTGATATCATGGTTCATCTAGTAGTACATCTTGTCAGAGAAGTTCGTCTATGTGGGTCAGTATATTTTAGGTGGATGTATCCGTTTGAAAGATATATGAAAGTGCTGAAGGGGTATGTTCAGAATCGTACTCGTCCCGAAGGTTGCATTGCTGAGCGGTATATAGCTGAAGAAGCGGTAGAGTTTTGTACTCAGCATTTATCTGATGTTAGTACAGTTGGAGTGCCTTCAAGCCAAAAGATGGGAGTTTCAAAGCCATTATCAGGTTGCACAGTGAGCGTAGTTGATCAGGACCTGTTGAATCAAGCACATCTATATGTCTTGGAGAATACGGAGGAAGTCCTACCTTATATCGAGTACGTATGAGTTTTATTCTTTAAGTTTCCATTTAAAATTATTTCTTATGTTTATCTTATATATTTGGGACCGTAATGCTTGAATTTTTCGTGTCATGTAGGCAACATATGATCCACATCAAGACTGCTTATCCAAAATTTAGAAAGAGAACAAAGTGGCTGCAGGATAAGCACAATAGCACTTTCATTCAATGGCTACGCTTCAAGGTATATGTTGTTGAATAACGTATTTCTCTTTTAATTTTCTTCTTATTTATATGTTATGATGAATTAAGATATGATTAATTTGCAGGTTCAAAGTGAAGTTGAGGAAGACAATCATGGCGTATCAGAAAATTTAAGGTGGCTAGCAGCTGGTCCAAACATGTCAGTGCCATTATATAGGAGCTATCTTATTAAAGGTATTAAATTCAATATCAAGGCACAAGATGATGTGCGGACAACTCAAAATAGTGGAGTTTATTTACTTGCACATACCATGCAAGTTGCTAGTGCCAAGGATAAAAACCCAATTCTCTCAAATATGGGTTTCTATGGTGTCATTCAAGAAATTTGGGACCTTGACTACCAAAAGTTTACAATCCCAGTCTTTAGGTGTGATTGGATAGATAGTTCTGGTCTTGTAGTCGACGAACTTGGATTTACCCTTGTAGATTTGAGTAAAATTAGACATAGGAATGACCAATTTGTTTTGGCTTCTCAAGTCAAACAAATATTTTTTGTTGACGACCCGATGCATCGTGGTTGGTCGGTAGTGTTATCAATGCCTAGTAGAGAATATAATGATGTTATTGGTGATGAAGTATTAGGTGATGTGATAATTGAGTGTGAGCCATTTACTAGAGGGATGCCAAATGTTGACACATTTGATGAACTGGTAGGTGAGTTAGGCGGTCAAAATATTCGAGATGGGTGTGAAGATATATGGATTGAATGATGCTTATGTAATTGGCAGTGTATGACATTAATTTTGTAATATATTGTAATGTGATTTCTTCACTTTCTACGTTCAAATAAAACACGACGTTATTGTGAATCAGTTATTCAGCATATTTACCGACGTCTTAAAGCAACGTAACAATGAAGAACCACGACGCTATTGTGAAGCAATTATTCAGGATATCACGTCGGTGAAGGATAAAGAACCGCCATGTAATTCAAAATAACACGACTCCAATCCCATAATACCGACGTCTAAAAAACGAGATATGTAATCTGAACGTTAAAAAATACGACGTCATCATACATTTTCCACGTCGCAAGTTCTTTTATAAACGAAGAGGAACGAAATTAATTCCGACGGAAATTCATTATAACCGCCGTCTAATAACAATTAAACGACGTTATTTGTAATACGGCTCCCATCATAATCTACGCCGTCTATATGTTCTGTAATACGGCTCTCATTTATTTGGAACCGACGTTGTTTAGACGTTCAACGTCGTCTATATTATTAAGTGCGTCGTGAGTAATGAATACATATAAATACAACGTCGACTATATAAATGTATACGTCGTAAATAATGACACTGACAACTATTTCCACGTCATCTTTTTTAGATAAAATCGAAGTGGAAAATTTATTTCACGACGGTTTTTTGTAAATAAGAGACGTTGTAGAACTTTAGCAGACTAAACACGTCTGTTTTTATTGTTTTCCGACGTTGTTGTATTTAACAACGTCTAATATTTATGATCGTTGTTTGTTTCTGAAAATAGGACGTATAAATTTTTTAATACGACTCTCATATATTTGTAACTGACGTTGTTTAGTTTTTCAACGTCTACTATAGAAACACATACGTCGTAAATAATGACACTGACAACTATTTCCACGTCATCTTTTATCAAAAAATCGAAGTGGAAAATTAATTGTACGACGGTTGTGTTTATATGTGCGACGTAGTAGGTATCAATAACGTCGTCTTCTAATGTATTTAAAGACGTCATATTTTTTATTGTCGTGAAAATTATATTTAACGTCGGCGTATTTTTATTGTCGTCGTTGTATGTCTATCTTGCGGCCTTGTTCTCTTAATATGTGTCATATTTTCCCTTTTTAACGACGGTCTTTTTAGAGAATTGGTCGTCTATTATCATCATCGATTGCTTTTTTTAGATCTTTTTGCAGTACAAAGACGTCGTTTTGTATTTTTTGATGACGTTGTATTGTTTAACAACGACGGTTATTTAGCGTCGTGGTTTATGAGGGAAAAGATGACGGTGGATTCCACGACCATTGAAAAACCAAATACACGACGGTGATTTACCGTCGTCTTTTTGCTTTTTTGTAGTAGTGTCCTATATAAAACAACATACATGAACATTATGCATTGCCACAAAAGTTTTTGTGACACCTAGAGTGCATTCTCATAAGAGTTTACATGACACCTACTGTTAGTGCATTGCCACAATTGTTTCCATGATACTCATTGTTAATGCATTGTTAGTTTAAAATATGATTAACTACATTTTACTCTCTTCGGGTTTATGGTCATTATCGAAATGGGCTCTGGAGTTTTAATTTCATCAATATGAACCTAACGTTTTTAAATATGACTAAATTACGCACTCTATCAACTTCACAGTTTTATTTTCTGTTAAATTGTTGTCAAATTAATCATGTCATTGCCATTTTCTTTATTATTTTCTTTACACATCAACATAAAAGTGACTATCCTACATGCCACGTCACCAAATTACCAGAAAATCAAACGATGAAGTTGACGGAGTGCGTAAGTTGGTCATATTTAAATACAGTGGCGGATCTAGGATTCAAAAGTCAAGTAGGCGAAACTTACCTTAAAAACTCGACGGTACGAATGAATTTCATTCATAAAAATAAAAAGATACATCTAATCTAGGGGACGTAGTGAGCCTTATCCTCAAATATGCATTCTATAAAAAAATATAAAAAAATAAAACTAAAAAAAAATTAAATTAAATGCAATGCAACACAAAACAAAACTATTTAAATCTAAAACTTTACCCTACGAGGGTTAGAAATCTTAAATTCCTCAATTATCTAAGATGCATACATTTATTTTAGGAATAACTCAATAGAAGAAGATAATTAAAGAGAAGAGAATAAGAAGAATACTTGTTTACCCTATTGCACAGTCAAGACTGTTGAGAAGAAGTTGCTGACTGTCTGGAATTGCACAGCCAAAAGCTATTTGGCTGCTTATAAGTTATATTCCTCCTTTTTTTTAAAATTTGACTAGGCCATTCCATTACACAAAAGTGTGGGTTGGTTATAATTTTTTCCCTTTTTTTAAAAGTTTGAGTGGACTTTAACATATGTGGGTTGCTTTTAAGTTTTACACGGGCTGGGTAGGCATGGGTTTACATCTTCACATGTGATGGATAAGAATAACTTTGCTTATATATAGGTTTTTATTTTTTTAGTGAAAAAATTTGGCTGTAGGACTGCCACTGGTTTCATATTGATGAAATTGAAACTTCGGAGCCTATTTCAATAATGACCATAATCTGCATGGAGTAAAATGTAATTAATTCTTTAAAATAATAACAAATTCCACAATTTAAATCCCAAATTTACACCTTAAATTGAGCATATAACTAAAGCATTGTTATATAGTTGTCTTAGACTCCTAAGTCTAGGGTTATTACGAAGACATTTACTACAAAAATTTCAATGGAAATAAACGTAGTCTGAACACAAACCTGAAGGGTACATTCTGGAACTTCGAAGTTCAAATTCATTTCTAAATCCAACGGCTGCTATAGCATTGTCTCAAAATGACATATTCCTTAAACACCTTGCTGGACACAAGCTTACAATTCTTATCACAAGCATTCATTACTCTCTTACTAACACTTCCTCTTGACCTTATTTTAGTTCAATTCATACAAGAGTTATAGTGTGAGAAGCTTCAATTGCATATCTCTCTCTCTCTCTCTCTCTCTCTCATAAAAGAGAGTTGTTGTTCTTAATCTTCATTCAAACCTGTAAAGAAGGTTGGTGGGGCTTGTGAGGTGAGAATGGTGTCATCCACCTTGTAAGAAAGAGTTGTGGGCTCTAGCACTGTAAAGGTTTGAACTCCATTCGCGAGGAGTTTTCAGCATAGTTGAACTCTCAAGTGGTGTGCTTGAGGAGTTGACATAGGTCAAGGAGAGTCTGAACAACTCTTCTTTATTTCAATATTGCTTATCAATTTATTGTACTAACCTTTATTTTTATTTTTTGAAAAATTTTGCCATCAATAAATTCAAATTTACCATTGATGCAAATTGGAAATTCACAAAGGTTTTAGTTGTGTTAAGGGGCGGAGCTAGAATTGTAAAGTTAGAGGGGCCGAAGTAGAAAATACAAATATATAAAACACCTAAATATTCAATAATTACATGTTTAGAATTAAATATTTATAATTGCGTCATGTCTAATTTGTTTTAGAGGAAACTATAACTTAAATTATAAGTTGTTTATTACAAAATTGATATGTTTTATATAATATAATAGAGGAGAGATTAAAATATGAGGGGCTAGGGCCACTCCAGGCCTAGAAATGGCTCCGTCATTGGTTGTGTTTGCACTTTATCACGTGTTTTGAGAATATCATATTTATAAGACAATTTTCTCACCATGAAGGAGAATTTTGTCTCCTTAAGACAATGCACATTTAAGTAATAAATATGCTACTAGTGAAGAAAGCAACAACATCATCAAATGATTGAATGCCATGGTGGTTTTTTTTTTTTTTTTTTTTTTTTTTTTTTTTTTTTTTGCGAAAGAAGAACTCATTGATAACAATTAAGAGGATACAACCATGTCATCGTTTACAATTGATTCCAGCCATAAGGGAACCTCTTCAATCCAAGTTACCATAGTATTACAACTAAGAGCATGCCTTGCTAGAAAATGAGCTACTTGGTTACCCCCTCTTGGACTAAAAGAGATAATAACATCTTCAAAGTATTGCAGACTCCTCTTAATATCATCAATAAGATGCCCATGACTCTTCCTCATCCTTCTTTACATCATTTACTACCCCTTGTGAATCAGACTCAATGAAAATGGAAGAAAAGCTAGCATCCCGAGTAAATTTTATCCCGAAAAGAAACGTCATGATTTCTGCATGCTTAGATGAGGCGGCACTGGCGAGAGGAAGGGCCATAGCCACCACTCCCCCTTTGTCATTTCTAACAACAACGCCAATTTCACCCACACCTGTTTCGGGAATAAAAACAGCATCAACATTCAGTTTATATTTACCAACTGGAGGAGGAGACCATTTGGTTGGTATCTCTACAATTAATTTAGGTTCCCCTTTCACAAGACTTCCATATTCACCAACCAAGTAACGGGCTCTGTTAAAAATCACATCTTGTGCACAAGAACGACCTTCAGTAACAAATTTATTTCTGTTTTGCCATAAACTCCAGCAGATATATAAAAATAATCACATTTCATACTTCGAAAGATACATAGTGGCAATTTCAAACAAATCCCCATGGTTGGAAAAGTTTAGTCCTGTGAAAACCTCCCTGAACAGCACTTTTTTCCAAACTTTTTGGGCATTAGGACAACTCCACAAAGCATGAATTACACTCTCAGAATTCACATTACAGATGGGGCAAGAGTCATCATAAATTATTTTTCTTTTCAACATATTAGATATACAAGGAAGATAATTCTTAATAGCTCTCCAATTAAAATATAAGATTTTTTGTCGTACCTCTTGGGACCAAACTTTCCTCCAAAAAGCATTTCGTACTCTTGGTTTCGAAGAAGATCCAACAACCCCACTGCATTCCTTTTTCTTTGACATCTCCAGCCTATATCCACTTTTCACAGAATAAATTCCATTAGTAGTATAATGCCACATCCATCTATCTTTGTGATAATTAACACTTAAAGGGATAGATGTAATAGCCTTAACATCTTCCTCATGAAAACACAAATTTAGTAAATCAACATTCCAATTCCCAATAGGAAAAATAAAATCACTTACTTTAGTTTCTTGATCCAACACTTGAGGGGAAATAGGGCGGAAAGAGTTTGGTCTAGGAATCCAAGCATCACCATAGACTAGTGTTTCTTGTCCATCTCCAATCCTCTTCCTTAACCCACTCAAGAGCAACTCATGACCCCAAATCAGAGACCTCCAAAAATATGAAGAAGCTCTTCCTTTACCAACTGCCAAAAAATTACAATTTGGAAAATAACGAGCTTTTAACACCTTATGAATCATGGTCTGTTCATTGGTAAGAAGTCTCCAACATTGCTTAGCCACAAGCACTTTATTAAAAGACTCCAAATCTCTAAACCCCATTCCACCTTCATCGTTTGCAAAACACAAATGCATCCACTTTGCCCAACTAATACCTTTGCTACACTCTGAATTCTTCCATCAGAATTTAGAAATCATTGAGTTTAATTCTGCACATAATGTTACATGAAGTTTAAAGACTCCCATAGCATAATTTGGAATGCTCTGAGCCACTGCTTTGATAAGGAGAGCCTTCCCTGCTTTTGAAAGTAATTTCTTTTTCCATCCATTAAGCTTCTTTCTCAATCTTTCTTTTATTCCATTAAAACAATCCTTCTTTTTCCTACCAATCACAGTTGGCAATCCCAAATATTTTTCATGAAACTCAACAATTGGGATCGCTAAAATGCTACCAACCTCATTCCTTAATTGCATAGGAGTGCTTGGACTGAAAGCAATCGCAGACTTAGCCAAATTTATTTTTTGCCCTGCTGCCATCTCATAAATCTTAAACACCCTCTTTAGGGTTCTACAGGCCTGTGGTGTTGCTTCAAGAAAGAGTAAGCTGTCATCTGCAAAAAATAAATGAGAAATTGGAGGGGCCCCTTGCAACTTCAATTCCTTTTATGTCACCAGAAAGCTCTGGTTGTTTGAGCAGCGTAGAGAAACTCTCTGCACAGATGAGAAAAAGATGGGGAGATAAGGGATCTCCTTGTCTAATCCCCTTTGTGGAATAATATTACCTTCAACAGCTCCATGCCTTATCAAAGAATATAAAACTGTAGAAATACACTAAAATACCAGCTTGATAAACTCATCAGGGAAACCCAATTTCTCCATCATTTTACAGATGAAATTCCACTCAACTCTATCATACGCTTTTGCCATGTCTAGCTTCAAAGCAAACCTTGGAACTTTTTTTTCCCCTTCTACATTTCGCCATGGTGGTTTTCTTAAAGGATGAACTAAATTAATCTTGCGTCTACCGGATGAGATCTTGCTCAGCAACTCCACTACTAATTAACTTAGGTTAACTCCCATTGCCAACCCCAAAAAACACCCATAAAGCAATAACGTGCAAGAAAGACCGGTGAGCTGATTGGAGAATATTCATACACGTGTCCAAGACTCAAACTGGGCCCACAAGTGGGCCACTGTGCTAGAAAGACCAAAGGGCGTGTTTTATCCTTAAATAAGCGAATATATACCCATCACCTAAATTACGTTTCTCACCTTCCGCCAATTTGAATCTTTGAATGGAATAAATTCCAGATAAGCCAAGAGTCCTGCGAGCAGGAATCCAGTGCCCCCACCTCCATATCTCCATAGCTCGACTTCCTTTGGCTTTCTCAGTTTTCCATCCAATGACTCACCGACACGTGTAAAAAGCAGTCACTGACAATTCAAAATTAAAAAGAAAAAACACGCCGTCGTCGTGGTGTGTATGTATATAAATAAGAAAACAGAGAAACTACAAATTGGAAGGAAACAGAGAAAGAAAGAGACTTGTCTGATCAGTGATCAGGAAATCGGACGGTCCAGATCTGCCGGAAGGTTTGCCGGAGAAAGGAGTTTCCCGGCGAACCGCGAAGAGAGATGTGCAACCACGGGAAGCGAGAGGAGTCGGAGACGAAGACGAAGACGACGAAGCAACAGAAGGTGAAGAGTGTTAAGAAGAAGATGACGTTGATGAAGTTCCAGGACCTTCCGCAGTACATGAAGGACAACGAGTTCATATTGGACTATTACAGGTGCGAGTGGCCATTGAACGACGTCGTCTTCAGCCTCTTCGCCTGGCACAACGAAACCCTCAACATCTGGACGTGAGTGAGATTAATTAACTCCTTAATCTCATTTCTTCAATTAATTTCAGTAATTAATTGATAATCAATTAACGGTGCAGGCATTTGGTGGGGTTCTTGATATTCGTGGGACTAACGGTGATGAGCTTGAGGGACGACACGGAGCTCGGAGGTCTGCTCGGTAATTTATGCAGGTGAAAAGGCTAGGAAAACACTAGGACTTGCTTGCCATTCACGTTTTTCTTAGTGGGTATTTTCGTACTTTCAACTCATCACTGCTAATTTGCTTGGCTTGTGTAATGCTGGAAAAGTAGGGCTTCGGTTTCTGGACCGTTGATGATGATGACCGTTATGAAGATGACGGACCTTAACATCTCCTCTACTCAGAATGTACAATTTCCTCCTCCGGTCAGTTTTACATTTTTCCGAATTTATATTTATATTTTTGTAATTTAAAATTTTGGAGTACCTTCTGTCACGCGGTCACGGAATCAAATAAATAATAGGAGGATGGGTTTTGCTTGTGGGGTCCCACACATTTTGGGCCGAATTAGCTTGGTGGGCCACCTGACCTATTTATAATGGGGCCGGTGGGTCCCGGATACATTCAGTCCTTCACGTGCTTACAGACCCCTTTTCGGGATATTTACTGAAACAAATTTTCTTTTTATACAAGCAATATTTTAGAAGGCTAGGAACGGACGTTAGGATCACCAGTGCGGGGATAAATGCTCGTTATCATTTGAGCTACAAGTCCTTTGTTAATTGATAATCGATAATTATGAATGGATTGTTGCATCCAACAAAAGATTTGCAACTTGATATCTATGTTCGTGTGCAGGATTCACATTTGAGGCAAATTTCACTGGCATCATCAATAATTCATGCAAACAAGGAAAATGGTTATGATGCTATTCCAAGATGGCCTTGGTTTGTGTTCTTAAGTGGGGCTATGGGGTGCTTAGTTTGCAGTTCCCTCTCCCACCTCCTTGCTTGTCACTCCAATCGCTTCAATTTTTTCTTCTGGCGCCTAGACTATGCCGGGATTTCGCTTATGATAGTCTGTTCCTTCTTTGCTCCCATTTACTATTGCTTCTCCTGCAATCCATACTCTCGGTTTTTCTATCTTTCTTCAATATCTGTGCTTGGAATCCTTGCCATCGTTACCCTTCTTTCGCCTAGTCTCTCTGCACCCCGTTTCCGGTCATTCAGGGCTACTCTTTTTCTCTCCATGGGCTTCTCCGGGGTGATTCCGGTAGTTCATGCCCTAGTTCTCCACTGGGGCAATCAACATATATTTGTTGCGCTGGGATATGAGCTTGCTATGGCTATTTTTTATGCTTCAGGAGCTGCATTCTACGTTAGTCGGATACCAGAACGCTGGAAGCCTGGTAAATTTGATCTTGCAGGGCACAGCCATCAGATCTTCCATGTCTTTGTTGTCCTCGGCGCACTTGCACACAGCGCTGCCACACTGGTTGTTATGGATTTTCGCCGGGGATCACCAACCTGTGGATATTAGGCGCATTCCGGTCACACGTTTAGCAGTGTTATCATAGGCATCACACTGGTGAGGGTTTCAATCATTCTGGCACCAGGTTTTTGTATTGTCTTGTTGTTCAGCTTGTGTTGTAAAACTCTGCCTAAAATGAAAAGCTTGTCTTCGTATGTGTACCGAAAATGTTGTATTTGTAGACTTCTATCAGTTACACCATCATTGATTCTACCATATTAAGAACTGGTGATATCATTTCGTATCACCACTAGTTGGTTTCCATGATGTTTGGATTTCAATGGAGTAAAAATTTCAAGTAAATAACCATAAAAAAAAAAAAACATTCATATCAGCAACTAGGCTATGAGATTGAATAAATAAATAAGTCAAAATCGGGAAATCTGAGATATCTCAAAAATATTAATGCAGGGGACAATTTGAACTTTATTGTCTTAGAACTTCTAAGCAATCATCACCCCTGAGAGTGCATGATCTTAAAAACTCACAGCTAAGGTTCTATTCGTTCGTTTTCACTTGACAGCCAACAACAGTTATATCAGAAGAGAAAAAAAGGTAATAATTGAACAAGAAAAGAATACGACCCACCGATGAATTACTCAACAAATACTTCCGCAGTGATGGCATATTTCTTTCGCATGCCAGTCTATCAACTCAATTCTAATATCAAGTTCTCATTTCAAGCTGCAGCAAAGACAACTGTATCAGAAAGTCTTCACACTCTACAGGATTCTAGTTAGTTATACCACAGGCTTCACGGGAAAATTTATTCACTCAAGAGCTGACCACCACAACTCTGTTGTTTCTTCAGCCCCAACCCTAGGCTGTGACCAGTTTGTATATGAAAAGTTCAAGATCCTTCTTCAAATAGCAACCTCAATGACCTCAGCTTCACTGTCACTATAATCTCCCCAGCATTTGCTTGCGTTTTCCTCAACGACTAAATTGCTAGTCTCTTTTGCTACAACCGTATCACAAGGAACTGTATCTGTATCAATAGGATTTTCTTCAATTTCAGGATGAGTCTTTACATTATCTACAGACTGTTCTTCCTCTGGCTCTCCGTCGATTTTATGCTTCTCAGCGCCAACTTCTACTGAATAATTCTCATCATTCTCCTTAGCTTCGCCTTCAATATTTGTTTCAACACCAAGGTCAGCATTTACAACATTCGACGAATCTTCTGAACTAATTGGAGAGGTTGGAAACCCGCTTTGATTCACTGGAATATCATTCGGTGATGCTGGATATCCATTTGGTGATACAGGTATACTATTTGGGGACATGGGATAACCATTTGGGGACACTGGATAGCCATTGGGAACCCATGGTTGTCCAGGTACAAATTCCGCTGCATGTGGGTTCATGATTCTGGGAGGGCTGAAGTGATTCCCATCCCCTGTGTGTTCACCATTTTGGAAGTTATGTTTATTACGTGAAACCCGACTTCCAGATCTGTTATATCCACCAGACAACCGTGGACCATATGGAACCCTTGCTGTTGCTGACTGATGAGGTGATCTACGGACAGGACTAACTGCAAGCATAGGAGGAATATTTACTGGCGGGGGCAAAATCCCTCCATGATCCTTGAAACCTGCAACTGGAACTGAGCCAAAAACTGGAATTAGGGATGGATTGAATGGAGGTGCAGCTGCAGAAAGTTTCTTGGTTGACTCCTTTCCAGATTCTTGTTCATCTAACTTCTCTCCATCAGTTGGCGCTGGCTTAACTACGTCATCATTGGGTATATCATCTGGCTTTCCATCTCCTTCCACCTTTATTTTTGAATTAATAGGATTTTTATCCAGCAACTGAGCTGTGTTTTCAGCTAGAACAGATGAAGGCTCTGAATCAGGGGAACTATGTAGCACTGGTGCTTCCAACCGCCCACTTTCCAGAGTAGTATTTGGACCTTGGGAAGTATCAGAATTCTCAACTTTCAAATTTGCGACTGCTACATTTTCTACTTGGGCATCTTCAGAAACAGTGTTTTTCCATTCTATGATCTCAGCTTCCACTTGTACTCCAATACTAGCATGCTTTAAAACTTCCAGAGATTCCTTCACCGCAGAACTCTGCACTTTTGTTTGTACTACATCAACTGGGATTTTCTCAGAAGCCAAAACCTGTTTCTCTCCTGTGCGTTTCTGATTTTTCTCTTCCTCCACATCTTTCACTGTTGTCACTTCACCCATAGTGACATCTGTAGCAGGTGTCTCCTGTCCCACTTGAGAAGTTTGTACAATAGGGAGACTTCCTTTTGGTAACTTTTCTGCCACTGCTTTCACAATTGTCCCAGGAGGAGCCAACGCAACTTCTTTGTAGGAAAAAAGTTTTCCAGCTGACTGAACACTGATTTGACTTGCCACAGAAGCAGACTTGGCAACTTGATCAATAGAAGCTGGGGTAGCTGGGGCTGACTTTGGGTTTGACAGTCTCTCTGGTCCTCCACTAGCTGATATGCTAGAGTTGTTTGGCTTAAGGTTGAAGCTTGCACTCTTGACATATTTCTTTGAGATAGGAAGAGCAGGTCCAGTAGAAGCAGCAGCCTCATTTGGGCTCGTTTTTGGGGATGTGAAATTATTGGGCTTTCCTCGGTATCTTGATGACTGGGATGCATTTATAAAGTTAGTATTCAATTTTTCGAGGCTTGGCCTCCTTGACACAGTAGATTTGCGACCCACAGGTGAACGGCCTTTAGGAACAGCTTCTTGCCAACCTTCATCAGATGTGTCATCTTCTGCTAGATCATCTTTTGTATCGAATATTATTGATTGATCCAGTAGGTTTGAAGCAGATTTCTCATTCCTAGGTTCTGCAAATTGAGGTTCAGACTGGTTCTCTTTATCACTTGAATTCTCTGCAACAGGATGACTTGGTAACAATATTTCATCCTTCTGGTACTCATCTGAGCCTACCTCCCAGTTTTGTCCTGGTTTTCCTTTGACCTGCATTGTAAAGAGAACTTATCAGGAAACAAAAGAAAAAAAGAAGAAGAAAAAAGGGCAAAAATATGAGACTAAAACCCCAGGCAGGTTAGGAAATTATGACCTTTGCACGAGCTTTCCTTTGGGCCTCCCTTGCTTTCATATCAGAATCTGGTGTTATATAATCCAAAAGGTCTGATACACTGATCAAAGAAAGAAAAATCATATTGCGTGTAAATGTTGATATCGCATGGAATTCAGAGAAAATCCATCAAATTATACCAAATGAATCTTGTACTTGCAACCCTGACCAACTTCTATGGAATTAAGAGACAAGCTATCAAATTATACCAAACAAATCTTGTACACGAAACTCAGATTAACTTGTAATATCCATTTATAGGTATTTGGTTCACAAACAAGAATGACAAAGACATGATTGAAAAACCAAGAGGACAAGTTTTTCACAAGTACAAAGTACAAAAACACAAGAACCCATGAAACAAAATTATGGATTAAGTATGTCCTAATCAGCAATGCACGGACCTCAATACTTAAACCAGAGCGCCAAAGGTGAAAATATTACTTGTAGCATGATTCTGATTTTTTGAAGTTACCTTAAATGACCTTTGCTGGAGATTGAGGCATCTGGCTTTGGAGTACCATTACGTGCAGCTTCTTGCTGCTCCAAAGCCTTGGACTCGAAATACTCAAGCCATGCAGCCGCATCCTAAAATATTTAGTATATAAAAATAAATACGGATCATCACATTATAGTGTGACTGTCTGTGTAAATAAGAAAGGTTCACCAAATTATATGAGATTCAATTAAAAACTATTAAAACTAATATTACCTGTGTGCGCAGATCCTCAGACCCAAGCTTTGCCTGCAGTATCTGTAAGGTAGTTTGTTCATGCTGAACGCTTAATGTGTAAGCTTCCATCAAAGAAAGTGCAATAGCAATGGCATGATAGCTAGCAGCAGTCTGAAGTAAAGAGAAATATGAGTTAAACACCAATTCGTCATAGCGCAAGTTTATAAATACAAACAAATGCGAGCAAGGATACTCATGCGCAAAGTAGAAGCAGAATGGAACAACAATGAATCTCTTGGGTAATGTTTGACCAATTATCAAAGATATCTTGAAGAACTGAGAGAGAGAGAGAGAGAGAGAGAGAGAGAGAGAGAGAGAGAGAGAGAGAGAGAGAGAGATCCAATCCCTCTACTTTCATGCAATTTCATATTTTAGTTTCTCAAATTATTAAGATTGTTCAATGAAGGTTTGAAAGGTTGGAGACAACCAACTTTAGTTTGGTCAATAAAAGCCTCAAAAATAAAATTTAAATCAGATAACAGCATCGAAGTTAGATAAGCACAGTGTCAAATGTATAGAAGATAGTGACACTGGACAATCTATGAATCAGCAGGGAAAAAACAGTTTCTACTCATTGTTTTCCTTGTTAAAGCCATGGTCCAACTCCATTGTTTTCCTACTATCGTGGTCTAACTCCATTATTTCTGTTCATGCAAACATCACAGAACTACCAACATAATTTCATCTTGTGAACATGGGGGAGAGAAGAGAGAGAGAGAGAGAGAGAGAGAGAGACCTGTATGTGATCAGCTCCAAGGAGCCTTTGATTACACTTTAGAGCTTCATGCAGGTACCGAAGAGCGACATGGACATTCCCCAAACCTTCTTCCATCATTGCTACATTAATATAGGTGGCAGCCGTGTTTGGATGAGACGGTCCGCATGTTAGGTGCAAAAGATAGAGTGCACGATTGACGTACCTAGAATAAGTTACAAGAAAACAAATCAGCTATACAACTTTAGTCATTGCCTCATTGGGATTTGCAGCATTCCTCAGAGTTGAAGAAAATAGTTTAGTAAATCAGATTCGACTCAATTTTTATGTGACCTATTGACTAATGCTTTCCCCCACTAAACTTTTTATTTTGTTGTTAACAAGCGGGCCAAAGCCCAAACAAGAAAGAAAAGACCAACACATCACTGCCCTACTCTGGGCCCAACCAAGCTTATCACTCTCCAGATATGTAACCTATTGATTCATGTACCAAATCTCTTCAGGAGAAAGTACTGAAAGAACATTCTCACCACGGGTTTGTATTATTACTTAATATTGCAGTCTAAATTTCAGATATGTAACCCATCTCTACAACCAAATATTGCGGTCTAAATTTCCCTCAATTGTTTTCCTATTTCTTTAACAATATTTATTATTATTAAAGGGAAATTGAAACAGCTGGTCATCAGGTGTCATAACAAGAGTGGAGAGTGTGACTACATAAGTAAAATTATCAAATTAGCACACAAAGCATAAACTCAAGGATGTCCATCATGATTTAATCATATAAGAATCCGCATGTCAACTGCAAAAGATAAAAGCATACTTCAGGGCCAACTCTGTATGTTGAAGTCGATAATAGAAAACAGCTAAATCCCCATAACTTTTCATGGTATCAGGATGATCAAGTCCAAGCTCCCTCTCGTTGATATCCAGTGCTTTTTGCTGATAGATGGTCGCCTGGGTATAGTAAACAAGAACAGTATTTTAAAATGACTAGCAAAAATTATACGTCAAACATAAATTCTATTGACAAATTTTGACTACCAAGTTAATTTAAATGGCATCCAATGATGTAGTATGTAAAACTGATGGTACTACACTGCATAAAATGTTATTGTCTCATAATGTACTTGAAATATTTTAAAATTCAAAATTGAGTTGTGTTTTGTCATCCATGAGTTTATTTTAGTAGTCTGCCTTTTCTTGGTGGCACTTCCCAATTCTTGGTGCGGTGGCCATCAAGAAAAAGAAACTTTTTAACATTTGAAAGCATATTAAAGCACATACCTGGTTAAAATCTCCAGTGTGGTACAACACTACAGCAAGAAGACTATATGCTCCTGCTGTCATTCGATGATAAGGCCCACATACCGATACAAGTTTTGAGAGTGCCTTCAGGAACCGATATTAAAGTTTGGATCGTTTAGTGGCTATTGGAAAAATCATGACATTATTTCAAAAGAAGGTAAGTGGCTCCATACCTTAGTGCCAAAATTAACAGCATCCTCCAGTTTACCCTTATCCAGGGAAGTCTTGGATGATTCCAACAGTGTACGCCCATCAGCAGATGAGCATGCAACATGCTGTACAAAGAAACATTAGATTCATGGAAACTGAAAAAATCCTGAAGGAATCTGATGTCCAGTTTTTTAATTTCTAGAGTGAAGGTATATATGTATTTACCTTATACACAGGGACCATGCTTACTATATCAGATTTCCGAAAAGGAGATAAAGTGTCCATATCATAGTCCCTAGGAACAAGCTCAAGTCCAACCTGATGAAGGATGATTGTGTTTTAAAAATTGAAAAGGCAGTGTATTTAGTTTAGAGTAAGATATCGGATAGAGGTAAACTCATATTACCTTGTGGGACAATCCACGAAGAATGGCATACTTCCTTAGATCCTTAACAGTTTCATGTTTCCATTGCCACCCAAACCTCTTCAAAAGGAATGTTTCCACCCACTTCCATTTTAATGTATCATCATAAGTAATGTCTGCATCCCCATTTTCAGTCGATGGTGTTCCTAGCAATATGTTTAAACATGCTGCTATAGATGCAGCCAAGTCTGCAACATTATCAACCGCTGCTACAACAGCTTGCAGAATGTGTTTGTAGGCTCGCACAACCATCTCATGGATACAGAGTGATTGTACATGAGGGAGCTTATCTGCAAGTTCAACCTAACATAACAAAAGGATAGTAGGAAATTACGAAATATTCCAAAACCAGCTATACCTTTTGCATAGCGTAATATGTCAAAATTATACAAGTAGAATAAGAGTGCCCATGGTGAATAATATTTACAACTTAAAATGAAAAGCAAAAGAAAAAAAAAAGGTGAAACAGGTAATTACATTCCATTTGCTAAAGTGAGACAAGTTACACACTATCTGATCTAGGATGAAAATCAGCAATTACATTCCATTTGACTATTACTGTCATCTAATATATCCACCATTTTTATAATCAAAGATTAAGAAGGATAATATTATTTTAGGGCCAAATATTTACAAACTATTAAAGTCAAGTAAAACCAATCAGACATGTACAAAATCATTGTGAAGAAAGAAATTACCACGCGTCCTAGGGAATTCATTTGCAAACCCCTGGTATGCATAAAATCTGTCAATGTCCTTCCATCAACTGGTGAAAGTTCCAGGGAGCCAAAATCTGCCACCTAGTACAATCACAGAAGATACTAAGACCAAAATATCTTAAGCAAAACAAAAGAAAAGTGGGTCGAAGGAGAGGGTGAGAACAACTACAGTTCAGAAACTGACCAGTTTTGGAAGGGCAGTGTCCGCATAATATTTATGTGCCATTTCAATCAACTCATCAGGTAACTGCCAACACGAGCATTGTTTATCAAATATGAAACATGAAGACTACATATGTCAGGCAACGAAAATTTTAAAATGCATGAACGAAAGATGGCTCTCTGTACTGAGAAACTTAATATGTGATGATATGACCTAGCTACCCGAGTCCAAACAATTACATAAGTCAAATTTGAGAGTCAATCAGGGAAAGTAGCTGGTAAACCTGAAGGTGAAGGCCAGTATCTGATTCCTTGAGGCGCAAATATGATGCATCAGGAAGCAGCTTTCTCCAAATAATTTCCTTTTCTGCATCTCTCTTTTCTAATTCCTCCTGACTAGTGGTGTCAATTTTGTTGGTCCCAATCAATTCCTTCCCCTGTTCAGTTTTGCTGCTTCTGACATCCATTTTCTTCTTTATTTCCTTAAGTAGTCCACCTTGCTTTCCAAGACCCTTAACAGCTGGCTCAGTCTTAGCTTCTTCAGTTTTCTTAGACTCAGTTTTCCCAGAACCCTGATTTTGCAAATGCTGCACCCAACATGCTCCTAGCTCCCATCTGATAGACTTTGTATGATTAGTGGGTCCTCCCTGCAACCTTAACAAACTTTCTTCGAGTACTTTCTTTACTAAAGACCTAGAAGAACGCAAATTTTCAAAATCTGTACTCTGGGTTCGTGGAACCGTATTTGATGACTGAGGCGGGGATGACTGTTGCAATAGCAGTCTCAGGCTGCAATTAAAATTTTGAAGGAAAGAGATCTGTTAGTATCTTGTGGTTCAGTTGTGCACAAAGAAATGTTGGCCCAAATTATAACATCTTAAGAGTCTGGCAATAACTTATCAAAGACATTCCCCCATCCCCCTCAAAAAAAAAAAAAAAAATCAAAATCAAAATCAAAATATAAGACATTACCTATTAACATTCAATGCATTGGCACCTCCTTCAGGCTGGTCCTCGATTTCAATGTCCTTAGGAACATGTTTCCCCTCCCAATTCACCTCATTTGAAACCTTCACAACAGCCGTAAACCCACAATGTCTGACAACTACAACACCTAGAGTAGCAGTATCCTACAAAACCAAAAGTTGTTTTCATATGTTGACTATTCCTGCGTCACCAAATTATAGGACTATAAAGCAACTAGGAATATACTCACATGAACGGTTGCACTCTCGTCAGCTGTTATGCCTTTGAGTAGGTTTCTCTGAGTAACTTCTTCTTGCGACAATCCAAGAACTTGGCTGCCATCATTTTTGCAGTCCACCTTTATACTTGCATCAGGTATATCTCTAGTCACCTTAATGATTAAATCTCCAACTCTTTCCTCATGAAGAATAGAAAGAGTGGGATCGTTTAAGGAGCGTTGATTACTCTCAACTAGACGCTTAACTGCTGCTACAGCTTTAAGAACTGAGACGTCGACAAATAAACTGTGAAGCAAAAAGGCCTTTCGGTCTCGAATTTGCCTCTCTTCTGCCGTTGAGCAAGGCATTGCTTTCAGAATGGCAAACTCTTTTGCCCATGGCCTGTAATCATGTTTACCATTTCTTCCCTGGCCACCCCCATTTCCTCCCCAGTTTTCATCTTCCAGAGGAAGTGGTGGGAAAACAGATGGGTTATCAGCAACAACTGGAGGGACAACCCATGTATTTGCCCGAAAACCGTAAGGAAGGTTTCCAAACTGAAATCAATTAGAAAATGGTTTGGTAAAATTGTCTAGTCTGATTCGTATTTAAGTTTGACTATATGTGTGTATATATATTGTGAAAATTAAACACCTACTTTATTGTGCTCAGTGAAAGCCTTCATAACAGCATTGTATGCCTGCATCCAGAAAGCAAGCAAGATTTTAATAACAGAAGCAAAAAACCAGAAAAAGGGAAAAGAAGAAAACAAATTGTTTGGAACTTACAGCATCAAATGGCCTGCTAGTCTGCTGAAGAAGAGCAACCAAAGAGTGAGTGATAAGACCGCGCTTTCCAGCAGGGTAAAACCCTTTTCTGGAAGCAACGATTGTCGTCGGCTTCCCACTACAAACCCGAACCTGCACAAATACACACCATTTACATCAATTTAAGCAACAATTGAATTTATATACATTTATAAATAATCAATATTTTTGGCTCACGTACGTCAATTTGAAACAAGTCGTCTTCTTTCTTATCCTCCAGGAACGGACGAGTAGATCTTCTAATGTCTGCAACACCACCCCAATTGAATCCACCATCAATACACAAGCACCAAATTCAATGCAGAAACTACAAAGAGAGAGAATGTACAGTGGAGCGGAGGCGTGAGGTGAGACAAGGAGAAGAAGTCGTAGAACTGGCCGAGCTTCGGAGGAGGATACATGGATACAGCCGGGTCAGCTCCGGCGATCGGAACGGGACCCGAAACTTTGGTCTTCGGATCGGCATTGGGCTCGTCGACGTTTGGGGGCTGCGGTGCCTCGCTCTCTTCTAAACCGGATTCTTTGGAGTTAGACCGGCCGGAGCCGGGGGTTTTGGGTGAAGAAGCGGATGACGTGCCAAACGACGTTGTGCAGGCGACGATGTCCACCAGTCGCCGGATGTGCACCACTGCTTGCTGTTCCGTGTAGTCATCTGCCGGTACCCGGTGCCAGCAAATTAACAAAATTAAAAATTAATGAAAAAGGAAGGGAAAAAGTTACTTTGGTCCCTATAGTTTGCTGGTTTTTCTTCTTTAGTCCCTTTAGTTTTAATTTGATCAGTTTAAGCCTACAGTTTGATTCTATAACAATTCAAAGACACTTCCAAATTTCCATCCAAAATACCCCTCTATGTACGAGACACATGTTTATTCCATCAAGGAATTTGACGGAAATTTAGATGTCTCTTTAAATTGCAATACAATCAAACTGTATGAGTCAAATTACCATAATTAAAACCACATGGACGAAAGTGAAAATTTTATCAAATTACGAAAAGTGACATTTTGCCACACACACAAAAAAAGGTAAAAAGTCAATTTTGTGCCTATAGTTTGCTAGAATTTTCACTTTTGTCCATGTTGTTATTTATTTTTTATACAATTGATATTCACATGTCCAAAGTGCGGAGCACATTCGCTATAACTAACTTGGCTAAGCCCTGCAAATTAACCATATAGTTTGACTCTCTCATAATTCAAGAACACGTCCAAACTTCCATCCATTTTTGCAACAAAATATATATGCGCCGCTGACATGAATGGGTTATTTTGGACCCAATTGGAAGGAGTTTGATGAAACTTGTAGCGTATCCTTGAATTATAAGAGATTTAAAATCACACAGATAAAATTCATAAATTAAAAATACGAAATCAAAATAATAAAAAATGCAAACTACATGGACTAAAAATGAAAGGTATGATACGGTACAGCGAGTGTAGGGTTAGGAGAATTGGGTGCGGTTACATCGGACCATTTACCTTCGATGATGTTGAGGTGGCAGGGTTTGAGCGAGAGGATGTCCACGGAATCTTTGAGTCTAGGTCCCCGCACCTGATTAGGATCCCATCAAAATCAAATGTCAATTGAAGAAACGAGGACCACACGATGCAGAGATGGTTTTAGTTAGGTACTACTATGATCAAAATACATGAGAGGCATGAAAGAGGTGGGCTGGTATTAAATGATGACGCTGCGATGCTCCTCCTAAAATCTCACCAATCACAAATCACAAATCACATGGTGGGGCCCAGTGGCGCCCAGAGGGGAAAGGGTTACCTCGTGCGATAAGGAGAAGTTGGTCAAATGACATGTCTCTACGTTCACTGCCAGCAGCTTTCTCACATCTAGGATCCTGTCCGTAGAGATACCCTATATAGCAAGAGAAGTTCTCATTCACCATTACGATTACTATTATTAAATTAAGAGCAATATGAATCTGAATCGCACATTTTAATTAATAAATTAAATTCAGTCTCATAACATAAACATACATGAAATAATATATTTATCATCAAATGAGTTATTGTGATTAAAATTAACAAATTCAAATTTGAAAGTAATGTTTTCTATTTTCAAACTCGAGTGTTAATCTTAAATGCACATTTTGATCGTATAAAATGATTCATATTCTAAATTCAATTTCATTAGATTTTTTTTATTTATTCAAGCGATATTAAGAAAGAGATGAATCAAAACTAAAACCTCGGGTTCTACAAGCCCCTTGCATCTCGTTATCTCATTCTCATTAGAGAATATTTGTCATTAGTTCGATTACTAGAATAACAAATTAAAAAAAAAAAATTACAAGCAAGTTGATGCATTATATTAGATGAGTATTGCGGGTATATATGATTATATTAGCAGCAACCACAATGTCGTTGCTACTTATGCAATATCTCTTGACTAATTTTGATCCGAATCAGATATGTGGAAGAATATGGAAAATGAATTTCATTGCTACTACTCATGTCTTTGAGAGAGAGAGAGAGAGAGAGAGAGAGAGAGAGAGAGAGAGAGAGAGAGAGAGAGAGAGAGAGAGAGATTTTGGAATTGTACCATGCATGTATGGAAAAAAACAACCGCATACGATGAGATTATATGCAAATTTAACTGAGTTTTTTTCCTTCTGAAAAAACCAAATTCATTCATACCTTGAGGGTGACTTGCGAGTCCTCTGGTGTTTCAATGCTAATCTCGATTACGGTAGGCAAAACTGCAATTAGTAATGGGAGTTAAATATTTAATTAACACAAACGGAAAATTAAAAAATTAAACAACATGAAATTGTAATGTCCATGGCCAGCTGATTTCAGCTGAATTTTACACCAGAGATAATTAAAGACAGGAGGTGATAATGTTACACCAAAAACAAACAAGCAAACAAAACAAGTTACACACAGGAGAGTGATAACATGAAGAAGAAGAAGAAGAAGGAAAAAAAACCTTTCTCTTCCTTTTTCTTCTTGTCCCCCTTGGCTTTATGTGGCTTCGCCTTCCCAGTCTTGGGAGCCATTGTGCACCAAAACTATCAGGCTGTTTTTAAAGGCTCAACGATAATAACTATGACTTCAAAATTGAATGTATCGAATGAAAACTTCACAAAATCCGTCCACCACCACCACTCAACTCAGTTACTTACACACTAACAAGTAGGGTAACCAGAAATATATATAGCTCCAGCATCATCAGCTGAAATTCAAGCTAAGAACCAACTTGCAAAGGTAATATTAATCTGCTAAGCAGAGAAATTGAAATGTCAATAGCTAGCTGTAGTTGAAGCTTAATTATATGTTCTTCCCATCTCTTTTTTTCTTTTTTGGTTGAAGAAGAAATGAAGGGTTGCTGGAAAATTAGAGTGGGGGATTTGAAGGGTTGCTAAGAAGGTGCCTATCACATGGCAGAATGGGAGGGAATTGAGGTTGATGAAATGAAGTGGGATATTTCCTAGCATAAGTGATTTAGAGCTGGGGACAGATGAGAAGAAGGGTTAAGATTATATAAAAGAGAGGGGGAGAGAGAGAGAGTGGAGATATTAGTGACAAAGAGAGAGAGAGAGAGATAGAGAGAGGAGGGAGAGAGAGGGAGAGTTGGATAGGATAAGGTAAGCCACGTAGTGCCTTCTACACACGTACACACACACAGAGAATGTAAGGCTAGCGATTTCGGGCCTCTCATTTATCTCCTCTACCCCATTTACAAATTACACCTCATCACCTCTCTTTGTTTCTCTCTCTGTCCATCTTCCCTTGATTTCCTGAAGAAGCAGCAGATTCAAAGGCCAAACTTTTCCTGAGTTGGACCCTATTGGATTAAAATTTCTGACTAATACTTGCAAGTCAGAAGTAAATGGATTTTACTGTCAAGTAAGAAATCTTCTATGTTTGGATGAGGAAATTTAAAAGTACTAAATAAGGAATTCATAAATGATAAAAATTAATGTTCTAAAATTTGTAAAGTTTTTGGTTTGGTTAATAGGTTTAAATACAGAATTTAGCCCATGTTTGGTTCATAGAAAATGAGGCTTGGGGATGGGAAATCAATTGTTTTCCCATGTTTGGTAAGTCGAAGTATGGGAAATGGTTGCATGACACATGGAAAAGTAGGTGGGAAGGTGAAGGCCTCCCAACTTGGGTTTTGTTTTTCCTCCTCATTGGAAAGTTTGGAAAAATAAACCAACATTAAATACATATTTTTCATGACCATTTTGTTATGAATCTTCCATTTCGCATTAAATGCATTCTTTTTTTAATTTAATTTAATATGAATATAATTGGAAAATTATACAAACTTTGTTTTCCATTCCTATTCAAAACAAACATAGGAAAGGAAATAAAGTGATATCTACCGGTTACTTTCCTAGCATTATCAAATGTGAGAAATGAATCTTCCATTTCGCATTCCTTGGGAAATGACATGGGAAGTGATTTCCCCTCAAATTCATTTCGTAAACCAAATGGGGCCTTAACTTTTATTTTCTTGTCATAGTGGTAGTGCCATCATATGTGAAATTTGTGGTGGGGTTGCTAATAGTAGGGTGGTGGCAAGGTGGGGTTGTCGGTTATAGTACGAATGGTAATGGGGTGAGGGAGGAAATGGTGGTGGTGATGGCCATGGACAAGTGGTGGTAGTACAGGTGGTGGTGGCGATGGTGTTGATGGCCACGGAAAAGTGGTGATAATAGAGGTGGTGGTGGTGGTGACGTGGTGGAGGCGGCAGCGGTGGTGATGGCCATATCAAGATGATTTATAGGGGTGATGGGTGAGGGTGGTAATAGCGGTGATGTGGTTATGGTGGCGGTGGCGGTGGCGGTGATGGTGGGTTGGGGGAGATGACCATGGTAAGGTGGTGGTGATGGTGGTGGTGGAGATGGTGGCAATAGCGGGGATGATGGTAGTGTCATTTCTAGGGCAGTGTGGTGGTAGTAGAAGTGGTGGTGGTGACATCATACATGGTTGTTTTTCTTTTTTAAAATTCTCTCTTTTGGGATTGTAAAAATTACAACTATTTAGATAGAATTTAAAGCTTTAATTTATGACCTCCAAATTCTATCTAAAGATGTTAGATTCACGAGACCTTTCCATTATGATGTATCTCATCCTAAAATGTTCCTAGTCATAGGATCACCAATTTGACAATGGTGATCCACAAAGACTAATACACACTATGTGTGCTCAATTAAGGGGATTCTCAAGTCATTCATGTAGAGACAGTGAGACAAGTGTGTAGGTGCTCAATGGAAATAGAGTTCACTGAACACGCTCGACTAAGAATTCTTGTATGGTAGTTTTAGTTACAAGTGTCAAACAACTAATTCTAAGTTGCGATAATGCAAATTAGTTCTCAGACTTGAGATATCACAGTTATCTTGTGGACAAATCATTTATCTTTGAGAACACTATATAATTGTATTGAAAGATATGGCTTCAAGGCAATCATTGGAATATTCGATAAGCTCACAGAGGCACGTGAATGTAGAACAAAGAATCTGTACTCTTAGTAAAGAGATAGAATACTTTAAAGATATGATTTGTGTTGACCAAAGTAACGGATAGATTTGTGAAAGTAAGTTTGCAAACTCATCCATATGAATCATATTACCTAGTAATGTCACATTAGGGATTTGAAACAAGTTAACCATATCCTAATAATGTGACATACAGTATTGTCTTAGAGAAAGACATGATTGCATTGCAATTACAACTGAATAGGTTTTCCAATGAATTGTATTTAGATTGGGTAGGGAAGCCCTGTAAGGTTAATTACAATTAATTTATTATTTAATAGGGAAATTTGAATGGTGAGATTCAATTCATGCTCGGTTTAGGAGGAATCTGACTTACCCACCACCTCGCTAGTTAGAACCTAAAAGATCACACACCACAAAAGAATGGATTGAGAAATAAAAGGGAGAGATTTTACACCTTGGTCAAAGTCAAAGTCAAAGGTCAATTGTTGACCCGACACTTGACATAGTTAACAAGGATTGACCAGGATCAATACTTGTAAGACAAATTAATGACTTAATTAATTAGGTCATTAAACTAATTAGAATAGTTTAATTAAACAATTAAAGTTATAGAACTTAGTTAGGTCCCACATGACTTAAAGAATTAAGAAAAGACCCATAGGATTTTAGACTTGTGTGACACATTAAAGGTCAAATGTATTGGACCCAAGAGGCCCAAAATTAGGCAACTAAGGGGAGGGTGCAGCACACATGTGAATTTAGCTATACATGTGTCACAATATGGGTCTCTATATATGATGTCATAACACAATTTCATTTTAGAGTTTTCAAGTAGGAAATTTGGAAGAGAGGAAACCCTAAAATGAAATTGTGTTATGACACCACTGGTCCAAGTTGACCCATATTGGGTTTCCTCTATCTCAATCATCATTAGCCAACTTGGAAAGCAAGGGCTAGCACTCATGTGCTCTCCCAAGTTTCCTTTCTCTCATCTAAATCCTTCTTGGTGAAGAGCTTTGGTGAGGTATATCCCTTTGTACCTATTGGAAAGTCATAATAGAGGAACAAGAAATAAGAGAAGCACTCTACATGAACACCTTCTTAGGGTTTAAGATTTGCTCCAAGAGTAACTACATCTCTAATTCCTCTCTTTATAATTGATTTAGAAAGTCTTTGGTGTAACATTTCATAAGCCTAGAAAGATGCTTGGGTTCAATAAGATTTGTATGAGTTTCTAGTTTAAATTTTATTTCTTTTTATATGTATTTAGTTGAAATGCATACTAGGTAACTTGTTACCCTATATGTGATTTTAGAAATTGCCTAGACCAAGTTTTCCCTTCTTAATGCTCGGACGATATGATTAAACAAATTTCTTATTAGAATAGTTAGAAAATATGTTGTAGTCATACTAATACATCTCGTATGGAAACGAGATAATCTCATTAGTGGCTTTACATGAATTATCCATGCTCTTATAATGAAATTAAGAGCATTAAAATAGAGAATGACTGGATTACATTGTAATTTCAATTGAGTAGGTTTTTTTACTTATTATACTTAGCTTGGGTAGCCTATACTGCTAGGTGTCACTCAAGGCTTGTAGAATTCCTAAGGATCAATCATAATGATCTTTATTAAGGATAAATTATAACCTAATGGATCGGACACCGTTAAACTTGATTTTTGGAAAAGACATAAGGATAAATTAAGGAAACTAATTAAGCTTAGGGCCAGTTTGGCATTGTTGTGCTGTGAAAATAATCGTTGTTAGATTTGCTGTGAGAGAAATTAGTTGTGAGAGAAAGCTGTTTGGCGTTTGGTAAACTTTTTGTTAAATGTGTTGTTGGTACTAATTCCCGTATAATCAAAAAAATAATTCTTGCATAATCCCTAAACCTCGCGTCTTTTCGAAACTGATTCCCGCATAATCAAAAAATGAAAGCACCTCATTAGCTGCTTTCCCTTATAGCTTTCTCTCACAGCAATTTTTAATAATAAGTGATTTTTTTCATAGTTTACCAAACGGGCTGGGCTTCCCAAATTTTTTTTAAAATCATTTATCACCCTAAATAAACAATGCCAAACGGGCACTTAGTTAATTAGTTAAGTCAAAATTAATTAAGGAATTAATTTAACAAACAAGAGATGTCACAATGGGCCTTAAAATTGAATTTTAAATTCTAGGCCCATTGGACTCATTACATAAGTTGTGTGACAACTTAAAGTGGCTTGGGCCCAAGAGGCCCACCATGGGTAGATGGCATGGGAAGGAGTTGCCTCACCCACTCCCTTATTTTTGAGTTTCATATTTAAAGAAGCTCATGCCTTTTTAGGTTTTTGTGTGCATTTGGATGATAGATTGAGAGTATAGGCTTTGTTCTTTGCTCTCCCATCCTTCCTAGCAAAATCTAGTCCATTTGGTGAGAGATTGCTAGCACCATATTCTCACCAAGGCACATTATCTTCTTCCGAACACCTTGTTCGTGACGAGACTTAAATGTCACTTTCTTTAGTGACTTAGCCATTCAAGGTGGAGGTTTTAAGAGCAATTCAAGCTTCAAAAACCTTGGTGGAACACTTGGATATGATTGAAAGCATGTTCCAAGCATTACCCAGCCCTAATTGTAGCCTATGAAACTTATGCAAGCCCCACGCATGTTTTTTTGCAATCCTTTATCGCCTCATCTAACCATTGCTAACATTATCGTTGATCCAACGGTTGCCATTAGAACCTCATTAAATACTATTTGTTTAATACTAATGGTAACAAACGACTGGTTTTAAATGTTTTGCGTTTTCTTTTTTTAACAACAATGATAATTTTTTTCAAAGTAACCAACAACTAATTTTTTGAATACATGCGATAATTTAAACTACAAAAGGAGGGAGGTTTCTCACACACATTACAAAGGTGCCATGGAGGTTTAAGCTTGAGACTATTAGTCTACAAGTCAAGGTCTTTTTTCACTACACTACTAAATTTTCGAGGTGTGGCACACCTCGAAGGTTGGTAGCCATGGTCTGCCAACTATAGATCTCTCTCTCTCTCTCTCTCTCTCTCTCTCTCTCTCTCTCTCTCTCTCTCTCTCTCTCTCTCTCTCTCTCTCTCTCTCTCTCTCTCTCTCTCTCTCAGCCTATCAATTTTCATGAAAGAGAAAAGTTGTAATGGAAAAAGATTTTAACGAACTATGCTTCAAAATTTGAATGAAAGTCAAAATTTATAAATTCACATACATCAATTCCCTTGTTTAGATTCATAAACAAAGATACTTAGAAATTTTACGTGAAAAAAACTTTATAATTTGGAAGTTATAAATTCCAATTTTAAATTTTATCGAAGTAGTTGTGATTTTAAAAATGGGTTATATACCTTTTTGGTCACTAGGTTTTACATGAAATTTCAATTTGGTCATTGGGAAACAAATTTTGTCAAATTGGTCACTGTATTATCAAAAGTTTACAATTTATAAACTTGGAGTTAGTTTCCGTTGAGTTGTTGGGCCAAATACCTTTTTCCACTGGATTTTGCACGAAAATTCAATTTGATCACTAAAAAAAATTAGCCAAAAACCATGAAAATGCGAAACTTTATTTTTTGGTCAAATCTATGTATTGACATAATCATGGATTTGAATTTTTGTGAATGTTGGAATATGATAATGCTTGGGATTATGATATGAGCTTTTTTGAAAAGATCTATTTGCATTTTTGTGAAACTATTATTGAGATATGAACATATTTTTGTCATGATATGATTCCTTTTTTTAGCCTTAATTAATACTACACGAACCATAAATTTTTAGCTTACGAGCAGTGTGTGCTAGAGCATAGCATTTGAGCTCAAAAATTATCAGTGATCAAATTGAAATTTTGTGTAATGGCAAGTCTATAAATTGTAAACTTTGGTTAATACAATGACCAATTTGGCTAAATTTTTCAAATTGAAATTTCATGGAAAACCCAATGACCAAAAAAGTATTTAACCCTTTAAAAATTAAAAG
Source organism: Prunus persica (assembly GCF_000346465.2). NCBI lineage: Eukaryota > Viridiplantae > Streptophyta > Magnoliopsida > Rosales > Rosaceae > Prunus > Prunus persica. Next base: position 8,141,601 of record NC_034009.1, read on the forward strand.
ATAGTGATAGTTTGAATGAAAAGAACATCACGACTACCAACTCTACTACAACCACCTTCACCTTGCCACGACTATCACCAAAGTCGTTCCCGCCGCCATCACCTTACTATTAGCAGCTCCACCAACAGGATCACACATGATAACACACCCATTGCCGCCACCACTATCACCACCACCACCATTAACACATCTACCGAAACTACTACTCATTTATAGATTGATGCTTAAAGAAATAAATATTAAGCTGTATGTTTAAATCCATCATGTTTTTAGATTTGTCCAATAAAAAACACTTAACAAATTGTAGGAGATTGAATTTCATCATTTTGGAATACCTTATTATTTTTAAATTTCCTCATCCAAAGTTAGGTAAAATTAGTTCTCAAAATTTCCCAACAACTTCACCTTCTTCTTTCCACCCAAAAATATTACTAAAGAATGAAATCCTTTGCAATTCAGACCTCATTTCATCATATCACATTCAAAATACAATAAAATAGCCCAACTCAAGATTCAATCTTCTTGTTCTTTGAAAAAAGAAATTATGAGAAAAACACACAAGGGAACAACGACAAAGGCAGCAACCTTTAGCAAGTCCTCACTCTCTTTTGAGATCACTCCAATCCTTGACCAGTCTCCACTGTACCTGAAAGTTCATTATTTTTCCACATTAAACAGATCAAAATCAATGGAAAAAGAAAGAGAAGTGAGCCCCAAAAAAAAAAAAAAAAAAAGCTTACCCTGCATCAATGAACCCTAATCCCAACATTGCAACCACAGACCTAGCAACAATTGGGTTTGAAATTTTGATCCGCAATGGGAAGATGAATTGTTCCTGGCTTGAAGGGTCTTCAGGCAAATCTCTCCTCTTAGCTGATGCTGTTCCAAATTCTCTGCCATTTTTCTTCACAAACAGATAAGGGGAGAGCTTGTTAAAGATAAGGGTCTTTTCTGAGGCAAACATTTTCCCCTCATCTTTCTCTTCCATTTCTTCTCCATATGTCCTTTGAGGGCACGAGGGCAAATTAGTCAATGCACACTATTACTACCCTTACCCGAGCAAATTCCCATTTTTCACTAACGTAACCCCACCTTCCCCAAAACCTTTTTTGATTGAAACAAAAGAAAGCAAGCCAGTGAGAGAGCAGAACACTGTAAAACCCTGAACCCTTAACAATGGCGATCACGGCACTCTCCGAGCCTCCCCAAATCCACAGACTCCGACAATCCAAGTACATAGACGCTGTCCGCTGGTTGCCTCCTCTCTCAGCGTTAGACCGCTTGGCCGTCATCGCAGTTTTCGACTCAGATTCCGACTCTGCCGCCATAGAAACCCACTCTTTTGCTCCAGACCCAGAAAATCTAACTCAACAATCTCAATGGTTCTCGCCCTCACGAATTTCCTCCCTCAAAACCTCTCAATCCCACCACAAACCCTTTGTGGCCGCTGCAACATTGGCGGGCTCCATTCACATCTTGTTTGGGGATTCGATGGACCCGGCATCTCTCGAATCGGAGCTTTTGATGCCCGAAAAGGCATTGCATGAGGGACCCATTTCTTGTGTCGATATAATGGATGGTGGGGTGGAGTGTGTGAGTGTAGGGGAAGATGGGAGGGTGAATTTGGTCTCTGTTGGGGAGTCGGAGTTGAGCTACCAACGGATTTTCGATAGCAGCGGGTTGGTTTCGTTTACCACGGCGAAATGGGCCTCCCCGAGTGAGTTTGCCACTGGAGGATATGGATTTAGTCTCCAGTGGTGGGATCAGAGAAAGCCTGGTGCGGCGGTGTCTCAGTTTAAGGGTAGCTGGTGAGCATTTTTATGAATTTGTTTTGCTTTTCAAATTTGAATTTATTCTTCAATTTATGATGAACTTTCATTGATCTTTGTCTCATTTGCTACAGTGATTATGCTATATTGCAATTTCCTTGCTATAAACTGAGTTATTAACTGATCTCCATCTTGTTTAAGAATTTACTGTTGCTTAATGAAATCAGTAAATAGCTCAGAGAAATTCTTTGGTGGATGTAATGTAGTTTGATTTTGAATTTATTAGTTAATGGACTTCTTCAGAATGATTCATTTTCATTTATGAGCTGGAACTGTATGCAATTTAATAAAACACTAATAAAAGATGTAAACGATGCTAACATGCCAGAAATGTAGACTCGGTAGCTTAGAAATGCAGGATGTTAGAGGCTCAAGAAGTGTGCCTTCTTAGGGCATGAACACGCTTCTCGTGAAGCTGGAATTTGTATTTGGATACATAACTAGATACATATGTGCTTCAATGCATTACATGCCTAGCTCATATTAGGTATATATAAATTTGGATTAACTGCAATAAATTTGCAAACTATTGACACGATACATCAATAAGGAAATATATTACTTTTAGGAAGGTGTAGAGACAGGATGTATTCCAACGAAATGCTATTGATTTTAGGAGGACGAGTAGACCCACTCATGATCTACTAAAAAGTTGATTGGTTAGAGTCTAATCCGTGAGATGTTAGTGATCTTCTAAGCAAAGGCAGGAGGGGTGAGGCCCCGTGTGGGGGCAGAGGCGATAACATCCGAGCAATGAATTGCCGAGATATGTGGGTATCCTGAGTTTAAGTCTAATGTATATTTCATTTGTGTTAGAGTTTGATTCGTGCTTTTCGTTTGCAAGCATTGCACAATCAGAAACTTTTCAATGACCTTGTGCTTATCATTTGTCTCTTTCCATTTGTCTGCTTTTTTTTTTCATTACTGCTTAAACTTTAAAAAAATTTCCACAGCATATTAGTGATTTCATCTTCAGAGCTTTTGGTGGAAATGTTGTAGGTCTCAAAGAACAACTCCTGGGATCGTACATTCCATTGATATTCATCCTTCACGAAAGCACACTTGTCTGGTAATGCTTATATGTAAAAAATTCCATACTTAGATTTGCATTTAACTGGTGATCTTTGCAACTCACCTATTTTTGTTATGTGTGTCGTTTTGAAATTGATAAAAGAGATAAGAGCATCAGTTTTATTGTTAAGTTCCTTTTTCTTTTCTTTTCTTTCAGTTTGTGAAATATTTGAATTTAGCTTTACCTTGAATCATGAATTTGGTTTTTCTTGTCGTCTTAGTCCTCTCTCCCTTCCTCAGTCTTCTTTTTTTGTTTTGTTTTGTTTTGTTTCTTATGCATTTCTCACCATCTTAAAAGTCCTTGCCAAGTAGCCTGTTTCAACTTTTTAAGTATTGTATTGACATATTATTCCATTATGCATGTTGTAAGCTGCGGGAGATGCAGTAATGCTAATGTGAAGTAAAATAAAAAATATTTGCCCCCTTTGACTTTTAAGCATATATGAGTTAGATTTCTCACTTGATTGATCAGATTTTAGTTTTCTTGAATCTTATGTTGTCACAGACCCAAAAAGAAGAATATGATGTTCTTCTTACAATTTTCTGGTACTTATAGGCAGGAGGTTCCTTAGGTACTGTATTTGCCTGGGATCTTAGGTGGCCACAACAACCAATTCTTCTTTCTGGTGTTGGGGCAGGTGAAACAACCCATTCACCATGCGAAAGTGAGGTTTGGGAGGTTCACTTTGACCACTATGCAAAGTCTTCAAATGTGGGAAATGTCTCTTCACGTATCTTACCTACTATGATCTGTTCAGAAGACGGTATCCTTGCTGTTGTTGAACAGGGTAAGATCCTTTCTGCTAATTCTTCGATGGCCAACTGTCATGGTTGGTAGCTTGTAATTGGCTGAGCATATGTAAAACAAAATATCCTTGAAACTTGAATGCTTTATTAAGAATGTCAAATTGTCCAAATCTGTTTAGGTGAAGAACCCGTTGAGCTCTTAGCTGAACCTTGTGCAATCAACAGCTTTGACATAGACCGGCAATATCCTTCTGTAAGTAGAAATTCTGCCAATTTGTAGTTTGTGCTCTGTGAAAGTCAAAATGAAATGTTTCTGATTTCTGTGACTTTTTAATGTGTTTAATCTTATAAAAGTTCCACATTTTGTTGCACAGGATGTGATATGTAGTTTGGAGTGGGAATCCATAGCCATCTTGACAAGGTCATGATAATTCATAGCCATCATGTTCAGAGCTCAATTTCGAATCGAAACTCACCTACTTCCTGAAGCTGTTAATTGAGAAATAGAACGGGGCCAAACCACTTGGTGCTGAAGTTGTAATTCATGCCCGAAAATGATGTACGGACCCATTTCCTGATAAGGTTTGATGCTTTAACATGCATGAACCAGGTTGTAGGACTAAGGGCTACAAAATTATTCCAAGCAGCATCTGTTGTAAAACATCGATCATTGAACCGCATACACAAATGATAAAAGAGGGGCTGCCAACAATTAAATCATCCTTTCACATTGATTAAAGTATTTTCTATCATTCACCAAGAAAAAAAAGGTATTATTTCACCATTTCAAACAAATGGTTGCGGATGGTTTATTAAATTTAGGACACCATGTTGATAATCCTTGTATTTGATTTGTAATTTATTTTCGTAAGTTGTTTTCAAAATCATATGACATTTGGAATCTTGGATTCCCAAGTGCACCTAGATTTGATTCACGTAAGAGATTATCTTGAGACAACCCAATATAATACTTTCCCTCTCCCTCCCTCTACCCTTTCCTAGCGAATGATGAAAAGAAAAAAAAATAAAATTAAACTTGCTGTTCTTTGAATATGTTGTTAAGACTTCATTCTCTGTCTTGACGACCATTGAGTTTTTCAACCTTTCTTTTCATCCATATTCTAATACCATACAATAATTCCAAACTTTTCTACATCAATGGGCTTGAGTTTTGGTACTGGAGCAAGAACACAAATTGGGCTTGGGCTCCTAACTGTTTCTGGGCCGAACAATTAAATGTGCTGTGTTCACATCACCCTCTATGAACACACGCCTTCGTTGCCTGTAATTGTAAACATCGCAAAAGGATATGAGGACTCCAATTAAGCGCTCAAACTTTATCCACAACTTGTTCTGAGTGAGTGAGTTTTCAGCGGAAGAAGAAAAACTAACAATGGCCTGTGCAGCCATGGCCATGGCGGTTCCGTTTGGTCTGAGATATTCCCCATCATGCTCTTTCATGGCTCAGCTCTCTCGCGGCTCAGTTCAACTCGCTCAATTCAATAGGCCCAACTCGTTGGGACTCAGTTCCTCGCATAGCATTTCTGGGTTGGCCTCGCTTCTTCCTCACAGGCTCTGCACTATTGCTTCAAGCCCTCTTAGGCCTCGCTCTCTCACCATCGTCTCTGCTAAAGGCTACAAAATGAAGACCCACAAGGTATTTCGTCATGGGTTTTGGTTATTGAGAAAATTTTGGAAAAGAAAGAATGGGAAAGAGTATGTGGTAATGTTCCAAATTGGTCATACAAGGAATAGTTTTGAATTTTAATTTGTTTGAGATGTAATTGAAATATGATAGTTTGATATTTTCATTGAGTTGGACAGACATATTTGCACTTAGGAAAGACAAATATAAATCATAATCAAGTAACAAAATTAGAGTGCAATGGAGACTGATGAAGGTTGGTAGAGTTGATTAAGGCTTGATGGAGTTGACCAAGATGATGGAGTGATGGCAATTAACATCATGTACTTTAAGTTGACAAAATAAAATCCTAATTGAAAGCTTGAACTTTGTGAAAAAAAAAAAACAAGCTTGAAGTTTGAATTCCCAATCAAATCCAATTATAGACCATTGAACACACTTGACAGTTTTAATCTTTTTCATTTATTTACTGTTCTTTAATTTTTAGCCTTCGAATGAGCTCCTATTGGTTTTATCATCTAACTATATGCTGAATAACTGGTGATAGGCTTCGGCGAAGCGGTTCAGGGTGACAGGTAGAGGGAAAATAGTTCGGAGGAGAGCTGGAAAGCAACATTTACTTGTAAAGAAGAATGCCAAGAGGAGAACTCGACTATCCAAAATGGTGTGTTTCTAAACCTTATCTACAAGTTGTAGTAACTATGAACTTTTCCTGCCCAAAAAAGGCATTCTAATTATAGACTTGGAAGCAATATTAGAGAATCAAAGATGTCCATTCAGTATTTCCTTCTGTTTTCAATCTACTATAGTTAAGTTATAGGATGATTCTGTTTAAAACATGCAGACTTCGAGTTACTGTTTAGGAATGTATGGTTGGATACAATTGTTTTAGGGGCAGATCTACAAGCAGGTTGGATGCACTTGTTTTTTAAGTTGGATTTTATAATGGGAAGAGGTTGGAATCTAATGATATTGATATTGCCATGAGTGCATTGTGAAGAATATTTGTCCTTCTTTACGTGCTGTTTTGAATAATAAGAAGGCTTTTAAGGGCTCATACTGAGCCCAAACACTTGCTTCTTACTTTTAAAACCTGAGCTTCAAGTGAAACTTGAGCAAAAATTGGCTTCTTCTCACTTCTCAGCACCTTGTTCTTGAAGTTGTGTCTGTAGTCTCTTGATACAGTATAGATTAATTGAATTTGTGCTATGTCTTTTTTCTCAAATATATCATTTTGCTTGGACACTATAAACTAGATAAATTCCTCAAATATAGCTTGTAAAAAGTGGTGGATCTAGAGAAACAATTGATTGCGTCGTCATCCACCGTCCATTTGAGTTTGCAATCTCGTTTGTCGTTTGCTTCAGCTACACATAGCGATTATCATTATTCATTGTGCTTTGTTTTTTATTTGGCCTGTTATAATTCTCAATCCCAGAAGGCAATAAATTACCCTTTTTGTCAATAAGTTTACTATTTGGAAAGAGGGAACTGTTTAAAATCTGTGAAGAAGAACCCATACAGCACATCTGTTACCCAGCTCTCAGCTCACATCTCAAGCCAAGACGTCCCCTGTTACTTTATGCATAGTATTATTTATCTCTCAGATTTAGTATTACTCCTTGGTTTCTTATGTTACTTTGGGCTTTTGTTATGTGCAGCATGCGGTGAGTCGAAGTGACTATAACAATGTGATTGGAGCCTTGCCATATCTGAAAGTAAATAGAAAGGCTGAGTAGAGGTGATCTTTAAACGTGAAAGCAGAAGGCGTTTCTGACATGCACACCTGTATTTCTCACATCTTTGTGAAAGAAAGTGCTTAATTAATGTCAATGATTTTTTGTTTTTTTTGTTTTGGTTTCCTACTCAATTGAGGGTGGTTGGTATTACATTTACCTACACTGGAATTTCTAATGTACGGATATATATAATGTCGGCACCTATTGTCCATCAGTTTCCTCTTTCAGAAGATGCTTGAACTTGAGTATGCTAGAAACTGCAGGCAATAATGGTAACATTTTAAGATGTATTTTATTTTAAGGCAAACTACAAAACACATACTTGATGTTTAGGGTCGTTTTCAGTATGGGCCTTGGCTTTCAATTTCATTAATTTATATTCTTTTCACATATGATCAATTTAAGCCTTCCGAATTAAACTATTTATTCAGATGTGAACTGCTGATGTGTACATTGCGGGACTCATCAATTTAAAAAAAAAAACTAAATTAATTATATAAAATGAAAAAATCACATAAAATAAAATAAAATAAAAATCTACCTAGATCCCAACAACCCCGCGCCTGCCCGATCTTCCCCACCCCCTCTCGCCGACGCACAGCTGGACCATCAATGGCCTGAAAAATCCGATACATCTCGAGTTCCTTGTCATCCATGTACCTTCAAAACTTGAGATAATCGAAACTTCATAAGATCCTTGGCATACTTGTACTATGGCGGAATCTGAAGCGCCGATAACCTGGCCTCGATCGCGGGATTGTCCAAGTACCAAGATTCGCAGCGTCGAAGAAATTGAAAAGGCTTCGAATTCTAGTCACTCTCTCCTCAGTCTCGCGCAAGGCCATAAGAACGTGATCCATAGAAATGGGTCCGCTTTTCTTCATTGGGTTGCAATAGCCGTCGTCAATGGGCTTGTTCGCATCCCTGTTGAGGAAGCCGACATGCTCAGCGGCCGACATTGCCCGCGTGACATAAAAACCCAATTCTCCTTTTCTTCAAATTCTTCTTCTTCAACCTTCTTCAATGTGAACCAAATCAATCACAGGGCACAAGGAAGGAAGGACTAGTTCCTGGTTTTGGGCATATGGGTTGATGGGTTTTGGGGTATGGATCATAAATTCACAACAATTTAGTCCATACCATCCCCGTCCACAATTGGATGAAAGAAAGACAGAGAAAAAAAAGGGAAAGGGGAATTGTTGTTTGAGTCGTGTATTTCAAAGTTCCTCTTTGAGTTCTATGCTGCACAGAGAGAGAGAGAGAGAGAGAGAGAGAGAGAGAGGGATGATGATGAAGAGAGGGAGGGGCTGGGGTGGGTGCAGTGGTGCGTCGGCGATAGGGGGTGGGGAAGGCTGTGCGTCTAGGTAGAGTTTTTTTAAAAGTTATATTTTTTTAATTTTATGTTATTTTATTATTTTATTTAAAAAAATTGGAGATTAATTAATAGGTGAGTCCAGCAATTGACATGTCAGTAGTTAACGTCTGACCAAACAGTAAATAATACTTAAATTGGTCATATGTAAAAATTATGAGGTGTAAATTAATGAAATTAAAAATCAAGAGCCCGTATTAAAAATAACCCCAAACATCAAAAGGGTGTTTTGTCGTTAGCCCTTCATTTTATTTACTTCAATTTGGAGCAGGCTATTGCACAAGAGCTGCCCTGTCAAATTTCAACTACTTGATATATACTTGCCAGTTGCTAATAGAATGGTATTGAAACTGATTGCCAGGTATGACCTTGAGTTTGCTTAGCATAATATATTATACAAAAACTCACATAGAGCCTATTTAGAGAGAAAATTCTAAAACTAATCACTTATTATTGTCTAATAGGTTCTTAGTATGTTAAAAATTTAAAGAACCAATTAGAAAATAACAAGTGGCTAATTTTGAGTTTTTCTTTTCTCTAAAGAGGCCCTATAAGGGTTTATATATATGTATACTTTTTTTATAATATGTCATGTTAGAATGAACTTACTTTTGAAAAGCCCTATTGTTTTCTCGAGGGTTGATGTGAAATATTACCCCATATCGAAATTAGGTCGATTAGTCAATAGGTAAGTTGATATGTCAGTCTAATCAATATTGAGAGTAGCAAATTGCAGCAAGATAAGGAGGATATGCATTCCATAATGTCTTGATATCATTGTCCTCAACAAAACATACTAATAATGTCGAAAGGACGGAGAAGATGTCTTTGATTTGTGATAATAAAGACAAGATGTTTTGTCCGAAGAAGTCCTTGATTACAATTTTTAGTGAAAATGGTTTATAAAAGCAATACCTAAATTCCAATTGACGGAGAAACTTTCTGTCTTGTATTTGTGTAAATCTCGTTCTCCAATCGCTTGTAAAAAAAAATATATACATATATCTTTAATCATTGGGCTATCCGTATGAAATGATTATAAAACAACTTTACCCACTTGTTTGTCTAATTACATTGAATTGGGAAGTCAATTGGGCCATAGGCTTGTTGGGTCCTATTCGGCGGCATAATCTTTAGCAGTGCAAGGAAAGAATTTTCCATGAGACAAGAGACGTTGTACATTTGTATTTCATTTCATACAGGTTTTTCTTCAGTGTTCATAGAATTGGGCAATTCAATTATTGAAATTGAATTGAGTGACGAAAGAAGAAAATTGTAAACGGCAATAATGAGTAACGTAACTGGTTAAGAAATCAAACTTTTCAAAGATATCAAGTGAAAGATTTAGCTAATGGGGGTCTAACCTCATAAAAAAAGACATTAATTTATAGACGGAGGTCTAACCTCATAAAAAAAGACATTAATTTATAAACTAACTATTTTAAATTCAAACTTCTACAACACATTAATATTGTTTGCGTGAGAAACTCCTCCCGTTCTCCTCTAAACTATGGCTTATAAATTGTTCACAATTAGTTATTTGTTGGAAAAAAAAAAAAACAATTTGTTATTTTAATCGACACGTGACAAACTTGTGAGAAGGTGGTGATGTTACACCATGAGGAGTAAATGAGCAAAAATGAAGTTCTATTTCATATTCGTAATCCATCACAACAGTCTACGTGTCGGCTACAAGAAACATGCGTGTGACAAGCTAGAGCGGGATCTGCCGCCACGTTTGGACACAGACAACCAACGCCGTCATTTAAAGTTGAGTGGGCCCCGCACTATATCCATTAATTTCATACGTGTCTGCCAGCGCACGCATGCACAACATCAACCCAAATTACAAAGATACCCACACTCCTAGACCCAGATATGCAAATGTTTCGAGGGTAATTCAGTAACTACATAGCGCCGAGCCTAGTTACACCACGTGGGAATCGCCGTCGAAGACCTGCCTCCTCCTCTCGTCCCTCACAGCGTTAAGAGCTTGAGACTTTCCAAAATTCTGATTTCTTACTTAGGGTTTTCAGAAATCAATCTTCCGATTTCTTCAGATCAAAGACCGCTTAATTTTCTAGGGAGTTTATTTATTTTATTCCATTCCCCTTATTTTCTTTTGGGAATTTGAATTCCTCCGCTGAATTTATTTTTTTTCGGTTTTGGGGAAGAATTGATGGTGCATATGATGAAATCTGGAGATCTCCAAACGACGCCGTGTACGGAAAAGGTGCCGGTGAAGTTGGAGATGGAGGACGCTTTGGAGGACGAGCATGGCCCGCTCAACAAGCGTCCCAAACCCTCCCCTGCTTTTCAAGAGGTTCGGTTTGCGGTCCTTTTCTTTCTGTTTCGTTTGGTTGCTGAGAAAATAGTTAGGAAAGAAAAATTACCTAATACTTAATTGGATACAGCTTATTTCCGTATTAAATCTTTCTTGCTTTTGTCATTTCCTTATGGAATCTGGACCAGCTTGAAATTTTTTCTGTTTTTTGATTTTGCATGTATTTATTCGATGAGAAATTGCGGTTCGGAGAAATGAAGATTTAATCTTTTTGTTTTTTCATGTGATTGTCAATAGCTTAGTAGATCTTTGGATTTTGTGTCCTAACTCAAGATTGAAAATGTTTCTGAAGACATACAAATTTTTGGTTTGTTTGGTTTGAGGAGGGGTATAAATTTGTGATCTTGTATGTACTTATTTATTAAGTTAATTAAGATCTCGCTTCCATCACATGGGATATTATTAACATACAAATTTGAGCTCCCTTAGATTAGGTGTGTTCTCTTAACTTTTGGTGTTGCCTGTTCTGGCACTGGGTTGGAATAATTAGGAATTCGGCTTGTTTTGAACTACAATTATTTTGGAATTTCATTTGTTGAAATGTTGGATTGTTTTACTTGGGCATAACTTTGAATTTGATTATTTTTTGAAATGTTCTCTTACTTTGTTTTGTTGATTGAGCTGCAGAGGAGTGTTGGGGATAATGCATTTGCTGTCCCACCTTCACAATACAATCCACTCGATGAGCCTAGCCCTTTGGGTTTGAGGCTAAGAAAGAGCCCATCTCTATTGGAGTTAATTCAAATGAAGCTCGCTCAGGGGGGTGCTTCTACAACTGGAGCTGTACAAAGTGAAAATGCCAGCTCTGCAGTTAAAAAAGAAAGTAAAGCAACTGCTGCAGTGGGTACTACGGATAAGCTCAAGGCTTCAAATTTTCCAGCTTCACTTTTAAGGATTGGGGGTTGGGAGGTATCTTCACTAGTTTTTAAGTTATTTATATTTTGATATTGTGAGTGAATATGTTTGGGCCAAAAGTTTCTAAAACTACTTTACTTGGTGGCAGTATAAATCAAGATATGAGGGAGATTTAGTGGCGAAGTGTTACTTTGCTAAGCATAAGCTTGTTTGGGAAGTTCTCGAAGGTGGTCTCAAGAGTAAAATAGAAATCCAGTGGTCAGATATTATGGCTCTCAAAGCAAATTGTCCGGATGATGGACCTGGTACTTTGACTGTTGTGGTAATGTCTATGTCTTTGCTTTCCTATTTTGTCTTTTTTATGTTTGTATGTATGTTTCTCAACAAGATTATGTTGTGTCTACGTTTTCAACCTGGTGACCCCTTCTGTGTTGCAGCTGGCTAGACAACCTCTTTTCTTCAGGGAGACTAACCCTCAGCCTAGAAAGCATACCTTATGGCAGGCAACAGCAGATTTTACTGATGGACAAGCGAGCATTCATAGGTAAAATCCGATTGGTGATTGCCATCCTTACTCTAACATTTCCTTTTAGAAAGAAAGCCTGAATATTAGTTTGACTGATTTTATTGTTAAGCTAAAAGTTTAGTACCCTTTTTTCTTTTCTCTTGTCATGCATTTACAATCGTACTTTGTTTCTCCCCTGCTTCTAAAACTTTTTTAAAAAATGTATTTTTTTTGGGTCTCAGATATGTTCTTTTTTCCGTCAGTGGTCTCAGCGATGTTGGTTATCTCATTTTTGGAGTAATTAGGGAAGACAAAGGAAATGGTTTCTTGGTGATATTCTTTAGTGTCTAATTGTTGAGTGCCATTGGCATTCGTTGGCTTTTTGTGTTTCTTTTTACCCCGTTTTCATTCATGTCTCAGGTTTTCCACCAATTATTGACAAAGAAACTATGTTTTCCCATATACTTGTTAAATTGTTAAGCTGGGAGATGTTGTAACTGAAAATACTCTATCTTGACATGGATTTTTAAATAATTAAATTGCAAGTTTGAGACATGTTGTGAAGAGACATTTGTTTTCAATCTGTTTGAAGCTGCATCAGCCGCATGTTCAGTTGATGCTGTGAGATTTATGCAAAAACTTTGGCATTGTGGTTTTATAGGCAACATTTTCTGCAATGTCCACAAGGACTGTTAAACAAACACTTTGAAAAGCTTATCCAGTGCGACACGCGGCTTTGTTTCTTAAGCCGACAGTCAGAAATTGTTTTGGAATCACCATGTTTTGAACCACGGTCTTCTGCTTTCGAAGATCCAGAATCCAAAGACCATGGTTTTGATCCACTGGGAAATGGTAATGGTTCCTCCGTCTCTGGGTTCCAAGATGTAGCATCACCATCTGCCAGTCAATCATCGTCTTTGAAGATCGATCAGCAGGATACAGCTTCTATGGCATTGGAACATCAGTCCAGAGAAGCGCCTTCCCCCAGCTCAGGTATGATGAATGAACTTGGCATTAATTTCTAGCAAAATATTGATAAGGATCACCCTTCGTTTTATTTGCTTCTCAATTTAATTGTTCTGCACCTCTTGTACCATGATGTTAAACAGCACCTGAGTTTTTATTTTTTATTTTTGACACTCGGAGATGGAAATCTAGACTTAAGTGGTACAATGGGCGGGCTTATTGGATGTCTTAAATAGTATACACATCGTCCTTTCTTAATTGACACTTTTAATTCACAAATTGTAGGATTCATAAGTATTAGATTTCCAGATTACCCCTTAAATCTCAAAGGAACTTGTTTGAAGAACGGAAACTCATGAGTAATAAGGCAGGGAGCAACTCTTTTCGTGCTCACTTTCTCATCTATTTACAGGCTATAGTTTTTCATGAAAGTCTGGTTATTTGATTTGTTAGATGTATCGTTCAAATGATTGTCCATATATTAATTTTTTATGTCTAGCGTATGCCATTAGAGGCATCAGCAGTCAAAGTAATTTGCATAGTAGATCCATTGCATGGCTATGAGTGCTACAATTAGCTGCGTGGCCAAATGATTACTGACACCAGTTAATTTTATTGCCAAATTTAAAGAGGTGTTCGGAAAACTTGTTTGTTGAGGACCTGCTTTTTGTTGAATGCAGCTTAATATTTTAATGTATCTTACTTTGTTGTTTATATTGTGAAATTCTTAAGCTTGTACAACTCCACACTTTGTATATTATCTGTCTTGCCTGTAATTCCTGTGGACATTGTGTGAAGGTTAATAGAATCAGTATGATGTGTATAAAAGGACAATAACCAACTAAAACTTAGTTTGATATCTATATTTGAAATACCAAGACTTGGAAAAAGTTTTTCCTTTCGAGTTGTGAAGTTGTTTTTCATTCGAACATTGCTTTGAAATTTGGTTACAAACTGATTTGGTTTGTAAACCCTAATTCAAGGATCATTATGTTATGTTCATCGAGTTTTGTTTTATAATATGTTTGTACTTTGAGGGGTATTAGTTTTCTTTTCAGATTTTAAGTATGACTAGATGTGGCACTTACTGTTGCCCATTGATCACTGGATCACTGATTGACTTTCTCATATTAGTTATGGATGCTCGTGCAATTGAAGGAAATGGAAGTTCTGAAGCTGTTGATTCCAGGGGGCCCAAAAATCGTGTACAAATGAAAGTGCCTGGGCTTCATCCATCAATGTCGATGAGTGATCTTATGAGTCACATTGGGAACTGTATTTCAGAACAAATGACTTCTGGAAATCCGTCTTCTGCTGACCAACAGTCAGAATACCAGGACATGCTCGAGGACATTGCCCAATACTTGCTCAGCGACAATCAATTTACAGCAGCCTCGGATGAGAAATCCCTCATGTCAAGGGTCAATTCTCTTTGTTGCCTTCTGCAGAAGGACCCTGGTTCAGTTCAGAATATGGTTGATGGTGAAAGTAGTGGTGAAGGACAAGATGGTGGAAGTGATGCTCAGCTTAATCATACTCCTGATAATAAATCTGGAGCCAATACAAAGGATCCTGAAGATGATACGAAGGATGCTTCTGGTGGGAAGAAGGCAACAGGCATGTCAAGGAAAGACTCCTTTGGGGAACTGCTGTTTCATCTGCCTCGCATTGCCTCACTTCCCTCACTTCCGAAAGTCTTGTTCAACATTTCAGAAGAAGATTGCGAGAGCCAAGCCAGATAGATGTCTTAGTTAACATTGCAGAAATCCGCAGCAAGCAAGCTGAATAGAGAACTTTTCTTCTCCCTCCCTCTCTCAACCCTGTCTTTCGCACATGTACCCGCGGTGAAAATATGGTGGCTGTTTAATGTTATTTGCTGTCACAAAGCTTATCTTGGGAAGTTTCGGGATTCGGAAATTTATATTGATGAAGAATCCTAAAATCTGCCCAATGTAAAAATCTACCGATTAGGTGTTGTGCGTAGTGTTGTACTCGTTTGCTCCCCTCCATGACCTATAAACAGCGTAAAATATGTTTCTGTCTGTAAATTCTGTTAACCAATTAAATGTCAATTAAGGTTTTGGCCGCCTTTGGTGCTTATTCAGTGTGTTTTCTTATGATTATCATATGATTATCCCGTGCGAACTGTGTTTGAGTTTATGGCTGCACCTAGGTTGGACCCTAGGTTGCCTATGTATCCCTTTCGAGGGATACCAAGCCACTCGTAATTCTTTGGAGAATTTTATTGGACTTTCAAGGAGTGAATGACCACTTGAAAGAATTTGTGGTGTGGGAAATATTTGTGGAATTTGGACACATGTGGTTGGACCAAGGATTCAATTTGTTTTTGTGCTTTTGCGGTTGCATCTAGATTGAGTATCTAAATTGCCTATGTACCCTTGGCGGGATCAAATTGAACGTAGTTCGAAAGATTTGAGATTTTTTGTGGTGGAGATTTGTAGTTTTTGGGGGTGAACTTAGTTAGGGTAAAGTAGGAATTCTGTTTGGACTTGTACATGAGTACAACCACCACCACTCCCCACCACCACAACCACAACCACCGCCATCACAACCACAACGGCAACCACCACCACTCCTCCCAATTACCACCTCCACAACCAACACCACCACCTCCTCCTCCCCACCACCACCACCACTATCACCACCACAATCATCACATCCTATACGTCGAAAAAAATCACCGAAGTCTGTAATTAAAAGTCTATACAAATCCATGAAAGAATGTAGTAGAAGTCTATAGGATTCTCCCAAAGTCCATGTGGAATGTACATGAGTATATAGAAATCTATAAAATCTATCACTTAATTGAAGTCTAGCAAAATTCTCTGAAATTCTAATTGAATAGGATTTTGAAGTGAGGAGACTCCAAAGTGATGGGATTAGTAAAGTCACTTGTTTGGCTAATTATTTTGTTGATGGAATTTGATTGGGTAATTTTTTATAAATATGAAATTAGTTTTTTTTGTTGTTGTTCAGTTTATAATTTCTCTCTCCCGTTTTTCATCTGTTTCTGTCTCTTTTTTTTCTTTGGAGATATTCTGTTCAATTTTTTTTGGGGCTAATCACATGTTCGATTCTTGGACTCAAATATGAAGATGAGCTACTTGGGTCTGAGATCAAAGTTAATATATGAACTTTGATATAAATCTTATATTGTGGTTTCTTTTGCTGTCAACGTATGTGAATCACTGCTAAAACAAGAAAACATTTGTGAAACAGGTTAGTTTGACCATACGGAACTTCCACATACCCCAAATCCCATTTCTAAGTACCTCATCCAAACACAGTGTTAACGAATTTTATGTAGTGTCCTGTTTAAACCCAAGAAGCCTTGAGGCTCTTTACCCCACAACACGAGATATGTATGTTTCTATTGTAAATTTTAAACAAGTTTCTAATCGATTGCATTCATCAATTGAACAACGATTGTTCCCACTATGAACTCTTGAATAACAATGTTTAACCCACAAATATTCCTATGGCTTAACGTATGACAATACAAGTATTTAACACAATTTTTTAGAGGTGAGAAGTTTCAAGAGAGTCGGAATAAGAACAAGGATAAGGGACAAGGTTTTCTTTGTGTATTCCTTGTATATTGTTCTTCTTTCAAGATTCCCTAGAAGAGAGAAGATCGATCCGAGTTGTACAAACATCACATGCTCTAGTTATGGGAAGATTAAACAAGATAATTTACGAGCCGGTCACCTCGGCTAGGAGGCCAGCCATCCATGTCACATCAAGTCCGTTAGGTGACAGATGGTCGGAGTTCACCCATGTCCTCTTCTCATGACGACTTAATGTTTTTACTAGGGGGCAGGTGTGGGCATAGTAGCCCGCCACGCGCGACAGTAGTCTCATCTGGTCAGGTGGTGCGTTAGGCGGTTTACACGTGGCTTTTGAGAGGACATGGGCACACTTTATGAGGCGTGGCGAACTTGTGGTCAGAGGAGGTCATGTCATCGACGTGGCTAATTCGTATCCTTTCGAGTTTCCCCAAGATAACTCCGAGGTCGAGACAGAGGGCGATTTGGTCGTTTTACAATGTGGTGTGCGAGGTCCACGTGTCATGCTTTCATTGGGCAGACGGAATTGGTGTGTGCGGAGCGTCAACAAACAACATGATCTATCTTGGACACAAGATCAGCTATATAATGGCTTATATATTTGTATTAATTTGTACTAATTTGTAAGTATTCCAATACTTATTTAAGACCAAAAGAATAACTTAAAAAACTCATTAGTACAACCACATCAGAACTTTTGCAACTGTATGAAAGAATTTATTCACGTACATATGTATTAGGGCATGATGTGTAGCCTCATATGTTCACCATCATACAAGCATTCAAATTTCAGAAATCACTAGTATTGCTTTTATGCATGAGAATAATTATATACATGAGTACTATATCTTAAATTACCCCAAGGTTTGCTACGTTATTCGCAAATTGCTACAAAGATTGTAAGAATTTGTAAAATATCACTTGTTGGTAAGAAGACCTCGTTCATAATAATGGGTAGGAATAAATTAACGAGAGATGGGAAGTGGATTAGGGAATTGGAGAGGAAGATTGGGGTTTTGGAAGTGAAGAGCAAGAGAATTAGGGTTAAGGAGGAGATGAGGAAGAGGAAGGAGGAATGATGAAAATACCCTCCAAATAGGCCACACATGCGCCTCATGTGGTCATGTTTAAATTTGAAAACTCAAATACTAACGTGTTAATGCGGTGAAAATTTCAGAGTAACTAACCCTTTAAAAAAGCCAATACGGGACTTAATATGCAGACCAATAGTCTCAAGTTCGAACATCTACAACACTAATCAGTGAAAGTTGTATGGCCTTTTAAGTAATTTTGTAGAAAAGTAGGTGGAGAAACTAAACGGCATCACTGAAAATTATATAAAAAGAAAAAGAAAAGAAAATATACAGACTTCATCTTTACCGTGCCCCCGAAAATAACCTTATCCTGAATAATGCTTTGGATTTGAAGCCGGGTGAACCAACGAGTATACTTGTAGATAAAGACCCCTATTTTTTAAATTTAAAAAAAAGAAAAAAAGAAAAAGGAGAGCTAATATTCACATTTTTTACATAATCATAGAAATGGCTATTATATACACAAAGTCCACAGTGGGAGGAGAAGATTAAATTCTATTGCATCATCAGCTGTACACAGAGCAAATCAAGTTCCATTCTCCCACTAGAAGGATTATAACTGTTTAAAGTAATATCCGTATGTACACTTGGAATTCTTCCATCACGTCAATCTGCCTAAAGCAGGGATCAGGAAGGAGGTGGTGAATGAATGGTGGTATCAGGTAACATTGCTACTGTCACTACGAAGAATTCACAGCCAAAAGGGAGACCATAGGGGTTCGATCCTGAATTCAAGGTCAACCGGTCGGTCCCTGTGTCAGAGGTTAGCTCGTGCTCAGACCGGGTTGAAGTAGGAGCCAATGGCTTCACAGTCTGGCGTTCGATATGCACAATTTGTCCAACAATGTAGTTAGGTTGATGTGGGAGATGATCCGTAAACAAGGCCACAGATTCAGCTGAGAGGTAGTAGTTTGAGCAATTCCGATTGATTGCCTCGTAATGCCCAGCTGTGTTAAGAACAAAGGCGGCAATCTCGTGAACTTCCAAGCGGCCGAAAGATATCTTCTCCTTGTTTGCCTGCAGCAAAATTTAAAGTACAATAACAACCTATTAATTGATCATTCAACCAGAACAGAATTCAGTCATGGTTGATGCCTAAGTTCACTACTCACTAAACCGTGAACAGATAAAAAATTGTAATCCAAAATCTTACAGTAATTAAGTCATTAAGGTGTTCACTACCAGATCTGCCGGTAAAGATTAAGACCATTATGCAACAGAGCATAATAAGATACAAGCACAGGTGTCTTGTACAACAGGTAAGTCAAGAAAACTACTAACAAATATATATATATATATATATATATTTGAACAAAAAATCCCAATATCAATTACCTGCTTCTCAAGTTGATGCTTCGTGTACAAAGTCTTAACCAGATCCTTCTTATCTTCCAATTCTTTTCTAAGTTGTTCATTGGCAGCTTCAACCTTCGGATACTTGTCCAGTAGCTCTTCACGGTGTCTTGACAAGAAACCAACTCTATCTGCGAGGACCCGAACACATTTGCGAAACTCAACAGTACCATCATCCTCATTGTCATTAATAGAACTGAAACAAATCAAAGCCAAAACTACTATCATCTCCATTAACAACAATAGAACTAAATACTCTGTATTGTTTTCCCTTTGACGTGAGTGTACCCAAAATTCATGAGATGGAAGTATCCCTAAAAATATCAACTAAACATAGATAACCTTCCCTCAATTATAATGTTTATTAGTTTTATTTTCCAATGCATTTTTTAATCTTTTAGTTATTTTATTGAAATGTCCTACTGATGTAAAACAAACTTTTAAAAGGCTATCAAGGTTGCATGAGATGTAGTGTAGGAAATACAGCATCGATGAGAATAAAAAACTTTAAAGGCAGATAAAACAAGGACTGGCGTAACAAACTTACTTTCCCAGAGATTGTGCTAAGGTACGTAGTGATTCAGCAAAACTAGCCACCCCACCCTGAGCATAAACACAGCTCCGAAGTCTTTCGAAAAGGCCACGCATTTTCACAGCAGAAGCACGTAGAGCACCATACTCTGAGGCCCTGCGATCAGCCGCACAAAGATGGGTTTGAGCTTCCTCTCTTGCTTCATGCAAACAATTCTCCAAGTGAGCACAATTCATCTGGCAAGGACAAAACATAATATAAAATCAGAATACAGAGAAGTTAACAAATAATAAAACAAAATATAAGCTCTAATCACGGTTCTGTGGAAGTGCTTAATTAATGCAGCCATTAATCACTCGATGAGACACTGTCAGTCACAATTCATCTTGCATTTCTGTTGAACTGGGGATTTTAAAACGCTTTCATGTCTGCAGTACTATTGAGTTTCTCGAATGACTACAATTTTCAAGGAATTGATGTATCATGATAAATGATTCTTCTCACTTTTGGCCAACTATTTTATTTTTACCCCTATAAACCCTTCTAACAGTGACGATACCAGAACTTGACTTTTGAAGGTTGCTTCATTAAACAGCTAACTGACAAGACCAAAAATTGTAAAACTACATAACCCTAAACATAAAAAGCAACATTGAAGCAACCCGTAAAGAGCATCTACAATAGAGGTATAAAAAGAATATTATACCAACAAAAAAAAAAAGAGAGAATGGTAGAAGTCATGAGAAAGCAATGTAAATAAAAAGATACCCCCCTCTCACCCTGCCAAAAAAGAGAAAACAAAAAAGTGGGGACTAGGGCCCCTGCTGGTCCAATTCTGGGTTAAACAGATTCCATATAAATTGAAATATTTATATGGGGACTACAATAAGTATGTAAGGATAACCTACTGGTCATAACCCTAACATACACTCTAAGGATTTTGTATCATTCTAGTACATTAAATGCTCTTAAAACCCTAGTGGGATCTTGTGAGCCAAAATATAAGTCAGATTACATTCTTCTATTGTTGCATTTGATATCTATCACAACATTCTAGTTTAGTGCCAATTTATAGGGTAAACAGCATAATCATAATCAAACATTTTTCTCGTACAATTAAATAAAAAGGAAGAAAGCCCTTGGGGTATGAAAGTCAACCATTCTTTGTAAGGAAAGGAAAACAAAAAGCCAAGGGATCATAATCTAGCATTTTTAAATACTAACTTCTATCAAGAATAACAAAAATGAAAATATACTTTATCCCTCAAAAGTAAATCAAACTAATCAGCAAAGCTAATTGGAAAAAAAAAAATAATAATAAAAACTTCATTAAAGTTCCCAAATGATTAAGAATAACTAAATATAAATATTAAAGAAGAGAACCCATGAGATTTTACACACATCATCAACTACAGAATATGTGCCACACATGAATACACGTGTCTGTCTGTGTGTGTGTGTGTGTGTGTGTGTGTGTGTGTGTGAGAGAGAGAGAGAGAGAGAGAGAGAGAGAGAGAGAGAGAGAGAGAGAAAATAAATGAAGAATAGCTGGCTGCATGAATTAAAAATTTCTGACAAATGACTCGGAAAGTAAGACATTAAAAAAATGAGGAACACTGTTTCTACCCCCTTTTTAATTTTATTTTATTTACAATATTATCATTGTATAAAATTACTTAAATAGACATATCTACGCATTTTTTTGTCTTTCAAAAAAGAACTATTCAGAATTAAAGAAAAAAAAAGGATAGGGATCTGCAGGCTGCCATAGACGGGTGCACCAGAGAATGAAAACCAATATTGACAACAAAGGATAAAAGACTGTAAAGAACACTTTTCAACATGTAAAACAATAGTTGTCATATGATCTCCCAACTGAAAAAGGTTCTATGCTAAGAATCATGAAACAGGCTATTTGTAGAAGTATGAGATCTTGAAGAAATTCATGGCTGCATGGGACAAGATACAATAATGGGACTTGAAACTCTTCACATAACATCACATAACCATCTCAGACTTTGTAGGAAGAAATTAAAGCACAAGGTTGCAAAACCTCAAATGGGAGCACTATCAAGGATGACAACCTGGGCATGAATGACGTCATGGGGTAGTAGCCATTCAAGATTAACAAACTGCTTCTTTAATTATCATTATATTTTATTTGGGGTTCAAGGGTATTATCAAAATTATGGGGTGTGAAAAGAGATTATAAAAATGTTTTGAAGTTAAATACAGGGTGAGATAATAAAGTGGATGGAGAAATAGGACAGGGGGGTGGAAATAGCAGCACTCCAAAAAATAAATGTGGTTGATCCACTAGTACCTGAGATTCATCAAGTAGTTTCCGATTTGTGTCCAACTCCCTCTTAAGCATCGCAACATCCTCCACAGCAGCTTTAAGCTTAATTTCTGTTTCACTCAACTGGTTTGACTTATCTGCAAGTGCACTTTCCAATTCCAACAACAGTTCAGTACTGACTTTGTTGTCCAAGCCTGGCTCAGTTGCTGTTTCACATGGTAAGACATTCAGAGGTTCAGGCATGCTTTCAGCAGTAGAACTGTTTGTCAGTGACATGCCCAGCTGCCCCACCATCTTATCTTTCACATCTTTACCCCTGGCTAGCAGTTCTTCACGATGTAGCTCTTGCATTGATGAATCCATTTGATGATTTTGTACTGCAGAAGAATCCATCATATTTTCATCTCCCCCATCTCGCATTTTTCCAGGTTGTGCATTGAACAGACCCAATTTTGTATCCAGACAATTTGAGATGCAAGAAACCTCATCCATGGGCTCAGTATTAGATAAGCAAGGCATATGGACTTCTCTACCACCTAACATTTCTTGCTTGCAATCATCAACCTTATCAGACAAAAGGGAAAATTCAGAGGCATCCTTATCATTTGAAAGCTTCTGGCCTTGCAAATACTGATCAGACAATCTCTGTTCCAGTTCTTGGATGCGTTTCTCATATGAAAGACACTGCATCTCCTTCATCCTAAGCATAGATTGCAGATGCTTTCCATATTCATCTTTCAGTTGCAAGGCTTCAGCTGTCTTCTCTGCAGCATCCTTCAATAAAATTTCCATTTTACTATCATCCAATGATTCATAGTCTACTTCAGGCCAGAATGAACAAATCTTAGCTATTGCAGAAGCCAGTTCGGCTTTCAATTTTGCATTCTCAACTTCCATCTTACTAGTTCCAGCAATCTCTACCAACTCACAGCCTTCAAGTAGCTCCTCAGAGTCATATTTCTCAAGGTTATCCAATGCAATCTCCCCAACCTCTGCTGAATGACAACTTTCATTAGACATAGAATGTGAACCTCTAAACGAACCCTTGGAAGACAATCCTGCCAAAAACTCAGGTGCATAACGGTCCAGGTCTGAAATGTCAATATCAAGCAAGCCAGTATCAAAAGGAGCTATATTGACATCACACTGATTGGGGGTATCATATAATCCCATGGATGCTAATACATCCCTGGGCATGTACAAACTGTGAGCTTTCAGAAACTCCTCCCGTCTCCTAACCTCAGCCTCCCTCTTTGTCGCAAGCCTTTCAGCCAACTGTCCAGCCATCCCCATATAAAGCTTCAGGGAAGCCTTTCTTCTTACTATTTCTGCTAAGCAGGCTCTATAAGCAGGGCAGATACCCCGAACCAACTTTAAGTCCAAAAATAGATCCTCTTGACGCACCATTGCCTCTCTAAAAACAGGAAACTGTAACTTTGCATCTTTGATGATGTAAGAAATATATGTTATCTTTTGCATATAATTATGGACAAAGATGTTCATTTCATTCTTTTTATCCTTGCAGAAGTCCAGCAGCTTGGAAATTGCACGATCACAAGCCTGCATCCTAGGCAGGTGATTTTTGTCATGGACATCATACATAGGGCCTAAGGCTGAAACTGCATCGTGAGGACGAAGTGACGAAGACAATTGGCAAGACAAGCAATCATCCACGAGTTTCTTGACAGTACTTACATCTTTGCTGCATAAATTATAATCAGTTGATTGCATTATTAAAATTCTAAAAATAATATAACTAATGCAACAATTCAAGGCAGAAAATTACATATCTAAGTGCAGCAGTGAAAACACAAGTGTTATCCAGAATCTCAAGTATTCCAACTGATGAGGACATCTTTGTCAAACCCATTAGGATTTACAAAAGAAAGAGATGGAAGAGGAAATCTTTTAATTTGGTCTTTAAATCTAGTAATTTTTTTTTATTCCTGCGATTAGTTTCTAACTTGTTTTCTAAGTTTCCAGATTTCAGTAGGATTTCTCGTTTTTCCAGATTTCCAAGTTTCCTATTTTATTTAGATTAGGATTTCTTTCCTAGAATAAGTTTAATTTTCCTTTTCACTCTAAGGTTAGATTATTATAAATACCCCTACTACGTAATTCATTATGGAGGTTAGAGTTGTTGAGTTATGAGAAAAGTTTATTTTCCAGAGATTGGAATTCTTGGTGTGAAGCCCCTGGAGTGATTCCAGACCTATCTTTATTGTTCTATTTTCTGTTTTTTTCATTGTTCGCTTCCACTACTCTACTTAAGCCTACAATTCACCCATATCCAACATCACCAACTGGCTTAACTCAAGCATAATGAGAAGCTTGGTTCCAAAGACCATAACATTCAGAAAGCTTTAAATAGTCTTGGAGGTTTAGGAACTGGTATACTTCTTATCTATTATGATAGGACTCCACTGTTACAAGTGAACAACTACATCAGATTGCTAAAACCATCACATCAAATGTCCTCACCAGAAAGAAGTTCAGGCATATAAAACTTTACAAGAATAATCACTTCCTGAATGTTACGATACTCGAAAGGATAGTCACTAATAATAAAAAGTTCCTCTCATATCTTCACAACTTTCCTATCCCTGTTTGTAGGTCAATGTACGTAGTTCATACATTGAAAACAAAATAGATGGAATCTTGTCAGTAAATCTTTAGAAAGTTTTGAAGCTAAAGTACAGAAGGAAGTTTATCTTGTGAAAATGATAAAGTGACTTCAGATGAAAACTCCACCGCCTTATGACTTTGGAACCTAATTCATCTAGTTCAATTACATTAAGCACTTACCTAAGTGGCAATTGTTTGCTTAAAGAGAAAAAAAAAAACACAAATGCTCGCAAGTTTATTTTCCGCTCCTCGGCATGAGCGTCTACACTAACTCCCTTCTTTTCAATTCCATCTACTGGTACTGTATACCCCAAAAACATGGGCACTCAAGCTAAGTGGTGTAGGATATGGGTGAATTGTAGGCTTAAGTAGCAAAACAATTAAAAACAGAAAATAGAACAATAAAGATAGGTGTGGAATCACTCCAGGGGCTTCACACCAAGAATTCCAATCTCTGGAAAATAATTTCATCTTTTCGTTTTGAAAAAAGAAAATGAGCCCATTCAGAAGGAAACTCCAAAACATTCCAGAAGGACTCAGGCAAAGGAAATTGGACAGATAAACAAACAAGATATATATATTGCACATGAATATGACAATAAATGAAAGGAATCTAACCTCAAAGACTGCATTATACTCTTTTGTTCAGTAATATATCGCTGGTGCTCCTTAATCGTCAGATCCAAATTCCTAATAGGCAAAGAAGCCCTATTAGAAAACAATTCCTCGACTTTTCGCTTCACCTCACCAAATATCTGCTTGAACTGTGAAACCTTATTCTCAAACTGCCTGTGGGAACTGCTACAACTCTCTCCCGCTTTCCTCAAGTTCTCTTCCTTGACAAAATCCGATAAGCACTTACGACTGGCAGTCTGTAATGCAGGGTGGAGCTTGATGGATCTCAGTTTGTCTACATCCCTCCCAAGATTCACCAAAAGATCAGAATGAATCCTATGTTGTTGAGAATAACGCTTCATGAATTCTGTGTAGTTTTGGTTTATCATCCTATAGTATTGATCCAAATTGCCCCTTGCAACCTCCACTGCCCTTTCTTGAACCTTTTGCTCCCTCCAGAGCCGCTCGCAGTTCTCATATTTCACTTGGGTACTAGTGTAAATTGCATGACCCTTGTGGTAGTGGTACCTAAATTGCCTTTCATAAGAAGGCAAAGCTTTCAAAGCAGGGTCCAAAGCATCATCCAAAGGGTGAGGGTCATGTGAAGCCGATGGTGATTGGGGTTCGGCAATCTCAAGAATATCAACTTGCTCAGGCAAAGGGAGGGACGAATTAGGTTGCAGTCTTGCTTTATTGAATATAAATACTTCCCGACCATCAGCTGGAAGCTTATAATCTGAAAGTGGCCGGTGTGGCTCAAGCTTCATATCCAAACACAGAACAAGCTGGTCGTTGAGATTAATCCCCACCACAGATTCAATAAAGCGCATAACTGCCTCTACCGGTGTGGTGTCCTCACAATCGAGCTCAAATGAGTGCCCATTCTCAGCAATATGCACCAAAAGCTTGCCCAGATTAACCAAACCTTCAGTGATGGTAGAACTCATCTTATCCAGAAAGTAATGACTCTCAACCACAAAGCCCCAAGCAACACAATCAACACCACCTTATACACACAAAGTAATTTCTAAGCCCAAATGGTTGAATAAGAGCTCACCGCCAGATATGAAACAACCCCAAGAATTTGAATTCCGCTACTTTTCCAAAATAATCTGCAACCAAGTGGAAATTCCCGATTTTTAGATCTTAAGCCTCGATAAAACCCCAAATTATCACAAACCCACCTCCAAATTTAACCAATTCTGAACAACCCATAAAAGATTTTATCGGGGAAAAAATTAAAATCAATGATTGTACCCAGCATCGACAACCTAAAACGCAGACTTTATTTTGATCAAAAACAAAAACGCAGACTTTATATCAGCAATACCGACCACTCAACTTCAATCCTTACATAACCCTAATCAGTACGAACCCATAACGAATTCCTCAAAATTGCCCCGATTCCAAGTGTCCCACGCAAAAAATCAGACCCCAAATTCTTCACCGACGTACCACCAAATTCATCAACAGCAGCCCAAATCCCAGCAGAAATCTTCTCGAGAAAGCCCTCAAATCCTTCACGATCACCACCGGTCCACCGCTCAAGCAAAACCTAAAACCCAAACCAAATATCGAGCAACTAAAGATGCGACGACTTTGACAAAAGAGCTAAAGCGAAAAGCTTGAACTGAGAGGCCAAGATAGGTAATCGAAAGGGATTTCGTCAAGAAAGGCGCTTTTGAATACTACAGCCTCAGCACAAGGTTTCCACGAAACCCCTTGCGATATATATTTTTACGTTCATTATTATAGCAGTCTGCCGTCTACGTTTTCTCTCCCTCTTCCTTCTTCAGCAATAATTTTTTTTTTTTACTCTTTTTCTCTGTAATATATCTAATATTTATATATAAACAAACGCAGAGAACCTTCTGCGGGAAGTAAACACCGCGTAAGCTCAACTCTCTCTTTTTCTCTCTTTTATCTGTCTGTCGCTCTCTCCTTCTCCACAATAAGTTTAAAAGTACAGAAAAGCAAAGACAGCAGTTTTATATCCCGTAGGAATGAGTTTTTTTTTTAATTCCTCTCTTTTTATAGAGAGATAGATCCCATAGAAAAAATTAGGGAGACTTTGGAAAAGCCCAAAGGAGAGAGAAAATTTTTAAAAGAAGCAAAAATGGACAAAATTGCCCTTATTTATTTTTTGATTTCCTAAGAAATCCTTTACATTTACATGTCTTTAGTTTGAAAGTTGAGAGGTTATTCTGTCTTTTTTCAAAAAGCTTTGGCTTTTTCCAAAAGTGAAAGTTTTTTTATGGGTAAAACCTAAATTTACTAAAAAATTAAGGGGGTGTATTCCGTTGAATTTTTTATTTTTCTTTTACATACAAGTGATATTCGAGTATTAAGAGGGTGTATTCATTCAGTACGTTGATACTTGGGGAGGGTGATTTGAATACTTGATATGTACAAATCCAACATACTCAAATTTTAGGTCAATTGGAAATCGTTACATGAGTCGTTTACTAAAATCAACAATGGAAATTGCCACGTTCATCTTTGAAAAATCATAACAACCAACATACACAACCTTACTTATTTCCCTGAAATTACACGAACAAAAAAATCCTAGGTGTTCCTTCCTTTTGTGTCCTAAAGAAAAACTTCACATATATGCGTTTTGAATAAGAATCCCACTTGTGATGATTTCTTCTGAGTAATGCTTTTATTGAAGTTCTCCATCACCCCTTTTAGGCGTTCTCAAACAAATCCTTCTCTCAAAACTCATTCTCTAACACTACTCATGTTCTCTAAATTTAGGTCTACATCGTCTTTGACGGAGGTTGTTGCAAATTACCTAATTATTCTTTTTCAAGATTGTTGTTTTCGTTTATTTGTTCGCTCTTATGCGCAGGTAGATCACTGGAAACCATATATTCCCAAAATCTATTATGAATGCAGTGATCGGTGTGGTAGCGATAATGCTTCTTCAAGTGGTGGTGGCAGGGTTCGCTTAGGCTCATGGATTGGTTTAGGGTTTAGGTTATGTGGGGTATGTGGGCTTTATTTGGGCTTATGGTTAATTGTGGTGATGTGGACTAGTAGTTTTAGTGCAGCTTTTGTCCGCTTTAGTTTTGTTTTTAACATGTTAGTTTGTTGCCCTCTGTGGATTGGTACTTTTGATGGCTTGTTGATGTCTTTGATGGTACTATTGAAGTTTATATTTGATAATAAATTAATTAATTAAAAAACTTATTTCCCTGAAGTTTATAGCGTTAGAAATATTGGGATGTGTAGTTTCCCATATCATAAAATCAAACCAAAATAAAATTCATATCTTTTTAACATGAAAGCCTACTGGGTTTGACCCTCGCAAGCTGAAGTGTTTCTAGCAGTGCAAAATGAACTCCCAGCTCTTCGTCCCATGAGGACAAAATCCAAAGATCCTAAGAAATACTATTTTTTACCATCGTGACAATGGTCACACTACAGAAGAATGCTAAGAGTTGAGAAAGACCTATGAACAACTTGTTTGCCAAGGAAACCCCAAGATTTCCCATTTCACATAAATCCCCCAACAATGGATCGATCCACTAATAGTAGGGTTGACCTCCATAAACATAACAGGGCCCCCAATCCTACCCACTTCTAGCGGCCACACCCTTACAAGGGACTCCAATAGAGCGAGAAAAGAATATGCTCGAGACATGCACCAAGTGTTAGAAGGCTTATCCTTAGGACATGGCCTCACTTGTAAACACCTAAAGCGATGTTGGGGAACCATAACCTTCAGAGAGGAGGAAGCAAGAGATGTGGAAACTCTACATGATGATCCCTTGGTCATCACAACGACCATCGGAAACTACGATCTTAGCCATATTCTCGTTGACACCTGTAACTCATTGAACCTACTCTTCTATCAGGCTTATGAGCATATATGCACGACGTTAGTAGTGTAATGAAACTTGTTGCTACCACTTTAGTTGGGCTCGTAGGAAAAGAGTCTACTCCTATGGGGCGAGTCAGCTTGCCCCTTACTTTGGTTAAATATCCCACCTACGGCAAGGGTACTTATCGCCACTTAAGAGATGTTTAACACCTAGCAAAGGAGACTTGGTCGTAAAGGAGCTACACGAAGGTCTATGTGGATTGCACTCAAGGGCAAGGTCACTTGTGCACTGAACCTTAAGGCAATGATACTTCTAGGCGACCATGAAAACCAACGCTAAAGAGTTTGTCCGAAAGTGCAACAAATGCCAGATCATGGCGACAGTCCGTCATTAACCTCCCAAACCACTCACGATTATCAACATGCCCTAGCCATTCGCCCAGTAGGGGATCGAACTAATCGGGCCTTAAATTAAGGGAAATTGAAGAGTGAAGCATGTCACCATAGATGTTGACTACTTCACCAATGGGCGGAAGCCAAAACTTTAACCACCTTAACATAACAACATATTATTGTAAATTTTAGATAACACAAAAACATATTTTATTCCTGTTGAGGCCCCAAAAAGTCCATGGTTGGACCTCAATAAGTTTTCGGTCCAATACGATACTGTATTAAGAAAAGTCACATATCAGAGTACACGAAGGCTCGTCATATACAAGTCATAGTCCACGTGCCATGCTAAATAAATAATTTGTCATGCCAAGGACTAAAATAATATTATAAAATACAAGCCCATGCTAAACTAAGCACCGTGTCCCTCTTTAAGGATGATAAAATTGAAGCACACCAAGCGACATGCAACGCCAAACAAGGAATTATTATTCCACACCCAATCACGCCACAAGCTTAAGTGGGTCCCAAGCCACTCAAATACCCGGGGTTTGCTTGAGTGGGTTGTGGTATGGATGGTAATAAAGTTGTCATGAGGTCCATTGATGGGCCGAGAAATGAAGGTTCCGGGTTGCTTGGGGGCCTCGAAACTCAGACCCATTTCTTAGGCCCAAACATGTGGGTAAGCACAAGAGAGAAAATATCCCAACCAAAATGGCCCACTAAAATTAACCCATATAACCCAATACTTGATGGGATTAGCCCATTTGTTTGGTAGGTTGACTTACTATCTTAGAAGGCCAATACAATTAGAAGTAAGAAGCAACAAAGGCTCCATCATTGGGCTGGATAGAAAACAAAGCCACGGGTGAAAATTGAAAGGTCATGTGTGCAGAGCTGCTGGGATGGAAGGAACAAGTTTTCAAGCAAAACATCCAAGAGACCAAAAGATACTGGCGCGTAGGGAGCCACCCTTCGAACCAGCATGTATACCCATTTCTTTCCTTCATCAAATCTGACCATGAAAGAAAGGAGAAAAGAAAGGAAAAGGGATGGCTGAAAATAGGAATTTTTCACTAGGGTAGCTGCTGGAAAGGGACCTTGAGCTCCTCGAATCCCTTATTTTGTGCAAAGGAGCAGAGTAGATTTCACCAAAATAGGGATGAGGGGAGAAAGGAAGGGAAAGACTTGGAAAAATGGGATAGAAGCCATTAGGGTTTCTTGGAAAAAGAATGGCTTCCAGCAGCTATAAATAAGGCATCTTCTACCCAACAAGAGAGCAAGCTTCCTCCTCTCTTACTCCCAAAACCCAGCAATTTCGTACTCAGCCCATCCTTTTCCCTTAGTTTTCCCTCTTGGCAAGCTATTCTAACACTTGACAGAGTTTCTGTCAAGCTGCCGAAAAAAAGCACTCAAGCCACCATTTTCTCTCTTTCCCTCATTCTCAACCAAACCTCTCTGCAAAACCCTTTCTCTCCTACCTTAATACCCCATCTTTCCCCTAGGAACACTTAACTTTCTCTTTAGTGCTAAACTCATGGCAACTTTGCTCCCATGCCACAAGCCTCTCATGTCAAGCTAAGATTTTACCTGTAAGCACTAATAATTTATATGTAAGCAGCCATTATTTTTTGTTGGTGAAGGTAACCAAGGTGTTTTCTAAGGCTTTACTATGTTTTCGAAATATTTTGGAGTCTAATCTTTGAACTCAGACACAGGGAATATTTTCTTCAGTTTGCTCTTTACGGAAGCCCATCCCATTTGTAGTTGCCAGAAGAAAAAGGCCCCTACAATTCCAAACACAAATTATACTCGCAAGTGCATAAGATCAATCGTAATTTAGCATGACAAGTGTTTGTGCAAATAATCTCACGGGAGAATATTCGCCCAATATTCCTTCGTCTTCTCCGCCTCTCTTTCTCCCTGCAAAACAGATCGGAGTAAAAGGACCACACCCGGGGGCTGTTGGCCAAAGGCCCTCCGATGCCTAAGTTAGGTAGGGTAATTCAAGGAAAACCGGGTGGCCGGAGCCGTGTGTGGTGGCCGGAGCCTTGTGTGAGAGAGAGAAAGAGAGGGGGTGGCTAGAGTTCTTGAGAAATAACTTCTGTAGAGTTTTTGTAAGAATTTAGGCGTACCTCATCCTTGTGCGTAACCAGGTATTTATAGTGGCCTTGGAGAGGTTGGTGTGGTTGGTGTAGTTGGTGAGGTTGGTGTGGTTGGTGGGGTTGGTGCATTTAGGGATTATGGATTTAACCAAATCCCTAATTAAATTGGGGATCAAGTAACCCCCAATTTGATTAGGTAATTCCCAATTAGGTTAGGTAACTCCTAATTAGGTCAAATAATTCCCAAATTGATTGGCCTAATTATTTGACCTAGGGTTTTGATTTAATTAGGTTCTCACAAATGCCCCCCAGCTTCTGCGTGGCGCGTGGTGGCATGTAGGAGATGTAAATTATCCGTTGGGCTGTCCAGCTGTAACTGGGCTTCCTTGGTGGACTTGGGCTCCCGCGTAGAGGAGGTGTTTGACTTACCAATTTTATGAACTCCCAAGTTGGAAAGAATTTGCGATTCCTTGTAGGTCAAGGAATTTTTATTCTTATAAATGTAGGGCTCCTCCAATTTATTCCTCACATCCAAAATCCATTCCGATTTCATTAGTGAGAGAGAGTAAGCTTTGGAGAATTTTCCCTTCTTCTTGAGCTCTTGTCTTCATTGCACACCCAAGGTAATTTAGACTTGAGTTATGTATTTTTTCCTTTGTTCCAATTTTTGGCAGCTTGGATCATGCCTTCTAGTCGATGTGGGGAGCTGAATGGGAGGTCAGCAAGTTGGTGTGCGCTGGTGAGCCAAGATGGCAGCAAGAGGTGCAAGCTTGGGTTCAACTTGGAGGCGTGCCTGCTGCTGGTGAGCTTGGTGCGCAAGGGTAGGACAGGTGCGCATGGGCTGGAGCTGGAGGTCTGGAGGCGCTGGGCCAGGAGTTTGAACCAGGGCTGAATGCGTGCTGGGCCAGTGCTAGGAGAAGTGGAGCTGGGCTGGAGCGAGGTGGGCTCGAGCTGTGCGTGCGGAGCGAGCAGGCCAGACTGACGAGGAGCGCTGGGCTGGAGCGAGGTGGGCTCGGAGCGAGCAGGCCAGACTGAGGAGGCGCGCTGGGCTGGAGCGAGGTGGGTCGCGAGCTGGATGGAGTCGACGGGCCTGGTCAATTGCGCGATGGGCCGAAGGCGCTAGCTGGGTCGTGCGCTGCTGGGCTGCGCGCTGGGCTGACTCCCTGGGCTGATTCCCTGGGCTGATCCAAGCAGCTTTGTTTTGTTTTGTTTTTTTTGTTTTTTTTGTTTTTTTTGTTTTTTTTTCTGATTGCTGCTGCTGCTGTTTTTTTTATTTTTAATTATTCTAACATATAGAATTTTTTCTTTTTGCAGCTACTTGTTGATCAACCATGTCCTCCGGAGATGGTAGCAAGGCTCCCAGTTCTCAAGTCCCTTTGTATTTATGGGGAGGCTCCATAGTGCATAGCAAGAAGTTTGTGGCCAACTTGCATTGCGTCACGACTGATGCTCAGTTCCAGAAGTGGCGGGCTGCTTATGCGTCTGTCATTCCAGACGACGTGCGAGTTAAGCTATTGAAGTCTCGGAAGGACAACGAGCCTTTGGTGGATGCGAATGATCTTGATGCTAGGATCATCACCTTCCGTCCCTTTTACTTCTCCTTGGGCTTCAAATTCCCGCTGTCAAAGCTTTTCAAGGAGGTGTTCTGCGCCATGGGGTTTGCCCCGAGCCAATGTACTCCAAATGCTTACCGGGCGATCATGTGCTTCGAGAATCTGAGTCATTTCTTCACGTTGGAGCTAACGGTGCGAGAGTTCTTTTATTTCTTCGAAGTGAGGCACTTCGAGCAGTATGCCCAAGTTTGCGTCTACAAGGCCAAGCTGTTCAACAGTCTTAGTCAAGGGGATCACGCTTGGCATAACGACGTGCTGGAGGTCAGCGGACGGTGGGAAGGCGATGTCGGTGACGGCCCACTTGTTCCCATCACCTATTGTGATGGTACGTCTCTTTGCAATTTTTGATGCACTCTTTTTATTTGAATTTCTTGAAGTGTGGCTGACTAACTTCTGTCTTCTGCTTGCAGTGAGTGACATCAGCAAGCAATTGGAGCTTGGGCCGGACATGGCTAAGGTCCGCCGAGCTTTGAACATCCCTCTAAGGTTTCGCGAGTAGCGCTGGCTGTTGAGTGAGTATCGGGAGGAAGACGGTGGTCTGCCCCCTGCTGAGGATGTCGAAAGGTGGAAGCAGAACGGTCCTGACCCTGATGATCTGCTTGGCGGACAGGAAGAATGTTCTACTGAATCTCTCTCAAAGAGAAAAGTTGCTGCCAAACCTTCAAGAGGTGAAGCTACTTCTTCTCATGCGAAGGATGGGTCTCCATCGAGGAAGAAACTAAGGCTCCCTTCTGCTGAGAAGACTCAAGTGGGGTCTGCTCCCTCATCATCTGCCAGGGTCAAGCATCTTGTGGGTGCAGATAGCACGAAGGTTGGTGGTATGCGCGGTATTCGGGGTGTTCCACCCGAGCCTCCTACTGACACGCTCGACAACCATGATATGTTTCGTGAAACGGCTCGTGCCCGACCTAGTTCTGTCGAGCGTCAAAGAGATGCAGACATTCCTCCTAGAAGTTCAAGTCGTCTGCATTGGTCAAAAGATGGAGATCGAAACGGGAGGTCTGCTCATGATCCAGCATTATTGACTCCTTTGGAGATGAAGTTAGCGGAGGCTAAGAAGATGAGAGAGTCATCTGCCCGGGTTAAGGGTTCTTCCTCCACGTCGGCAGTTGGTCATAAGGTGAACAAGCCTAGCTCTGTAGGGGATGCATGCGTATCTGATCTGCTCAAGACGAACTTCCTATCAAATCCGTCGTCCTGTGCTGAGTTGGTCGATCACATCCGTCAGGCTGGCGATCTTGGCACTTTCTCGTGTCTTTCCTTGGAAAAACAAAGGGAAGCGTCATTCCATCTGATTCAAAAAGGACTGATTTTTGCTGCTGAGACTATTCGGAACTCATCTGCTGTTGCCCCCTCTTCTGCCCAGCTCAGCGAGTTGGAGAAGAAGAATGCTGAATTGGCCAGCCAGCTTTCCGCCGAGCAGGCCCGCTATGAGAAGAAGACGTCTGATTTGAGGGCGATGATATCTGGGCTGAAAAGCTCCCTTACCGAGAAGGATTCCGAGCTCAACTCTTCCGCTGCTGATTTGGCTAGTCGAAAAGATGCCTTCTTTCGTCTTGAGCGTAAGAATGCGGACATCTCCCTTAGCTATGACAAACTCCTGGCTAGGTTTCATGCCTATCATAAGTCTGCCAAAGAATCCAAGTCTGAAGCCACCATAGATGCGTACAAGTTGGGCTACCTGCATTGCGCAAATGGGACTGATTCCTTGTATGCGATTGACGATGTAGACATCGAGATGCTCTGCCCCGACTCACCCCCTATGGAAGGGGGATTTGAAGAGCAGGTAACCGGAGAGGATGAAGCAGAGGTAGACGCAGTAGACGAGATGATGGCAGATGTCACGGTTCAGGCAGATGGAGTTGCTGAAGACGTAGCTAGTCAGGTGGATGCCGAAGAGGCTGCAGCTTAAAAGTCTCTGCTGGCGTCTCCAAGTGGACGAAGACTCTTTTTTGTTTCTTTTCAGCTTTTGTAGTTTGCTTTTTTGTTTAGAATAATTGGTCTTTATTTGACCATCTTCTTTTTGTTAAACTTGGCCGGTTGGTATGTTTGTTATGGAAATTTCAGTTACATTTTCCAACTTCAACTTGCATATTTGACTTGTGAACTGCTTGAGTAACCAGCCTATGTTTTGATTGCACGTCCTCCTTTAGAGATTTGTGAGTACCAGGGTCCCCTTTGAAGGACTCTGGGCATGCACTGCATATCCGTAGGATGATTCTCCTTAGGAAGTTGGCGAGCACCAGGGTCCCCCTTGAGAGACTCCGGGTGTGTTCTGCACATCTCTAGGATGATTTTCCTTAGGAAGTTGGCGAGTACCAGGGTCCCCCTTGAGAGACTCCGGGTGTGTTCTGCACATCCCCTAAGATGATTCCCCTTAGGAAGTTGGCGAGTACCAGGGTCCCCCTTGAGAGACTCCAGGTGTGTTCTGCACATCCCTTAGGATGACTCCCCTTAGGAAGTTGGCAAGCACCAGGGTCCCCCTTGAGAGACTCCGGGTGTGCTCTACTCATCCCGTAGGATGATTCCCCTTAGGAAGTTGGCAGGCACCAGGGTCCCCCTTGAGAGACTCCGGGTGTATTCTGCACATCCCGTAAGATGCCTTGATCGTCGCCCTGCGTCTCCCGTAGGACGCTACTTATGGGCAACTACATGATTATCCTGCCTCCCTTAAGAAACGGATAGGAACCTGGATATTTCCCGCAGGAAGCATGGAGACCTCCTTTTAAGAAATTCCTGGCGCACCCTGCGTCTCCCTTAGGACGCTTTTTTAGCGGGCTACGTCTCCAAACGGACACGTTTTGTCGTTACCCTGCGTCTCCCTTAGGACGCTCCTTATGGGCAACTGTGTGACTATCCTGCCTCCCTTAGGAAACGGATAGGAACCTGGATATTTCCCGCAGGAAGCATGGCGACCCCCTTTTAAGAAACTCCTGGCGCACCCTGCGTATCCCGTAGGACGCTTTTTTAGCGGGTTGCGTCTCCAAACGGACGCTTTTAGTCGTTGCCCTGCGTCTCCCTTAGGACGCTCCTTATGGGCAACTGTGTGACTATCCTGCCTCCCTTAGGAAAAGGATAGGAACCTGGATATCTCCCTTAGGAAATTCCTGGCGTACCCTGCGTCTCCCGAAGGACGCTGCTTATGGGCAAATGTTGTGTTTTATGGGCAGATGAGACATTTTGGAATGAGAAACTGAACTTATATTGATATTCATAAGATTACAGTTCTTTATTCGAAAATGGAAACAACTTGGTACAAAACTTAGAACTTCTAGCAGTCAGGAGGAGGTGCTACGGATAATACTTTCGAAGATGGTGAGCATTCCATTGTCGTGGTATTTCCTTCCCCTCCATAGTGTCGAGTGTGTAGCTTCCTCTGCCCCCAGACCGGCTGATCATGTAAGGACCCTCCCAGTTAGGATTCATCTTTTTTGACCCTTGCCTCGGCGCAGTAATGAAAGCCTTTCTTAGCACGAGGTCGCCTGGTTGAAACTGTCTGACCTTAGCTCTTTTGTCGTGGTAAGACTTCAACTGCTGCTGATAGGAGGCGACCCGGATAATGGTCTTCTCACGTTCGCCTTCCAGTAAGTCGAGGTTGAGCCTCATCTGCTCGGAGTTCTGATCAACACTGCCCACTTCCAAGCTTATGGAGGGGACAGTGATGTGAGGTGGTATGATCACTTCTGTTCCATAGGCGAGGGAGAATGGGGTTTCACCAGTCGATCTTCGTTTGGTGGTGCGATAGGCCCATAGTACTCCGGGGAGTTCATCCACCCATTTTCCTCCGGCGCCTTCCAGCCTTTTCTTCAAGCAGTCCAATATGACTTTGTTAGATGCTTCGGCTTGTCCATCTCCTTGTGGATACCTCGGGGTGGACAAGTGTTGCTTGATCTTGTATTTCGCAAAAAAGGCGGTGATCTACTTGCCAATGAACTGTGAGCCATTGTCGGTAACCAGCGACTTTGGGCAGCCAAACCGGCATATGATGTTTTTCCTGATGAATCGCTCCACATTGGCTTCTTTAGTAGAGGATAGAGCTTCGGCCTCGATCCATTTAGTAAAGTAGTCGGTGGCGACGATCATCATTTCTTTCTTGGCACGGACTGTTTTGCGAATGATAGACTTCGGCAGGCAGGTTAGGGATCGGCTTGTATCGCTGACAGCGATCACACTTCTTGACATATTCAGCGGAGTCGTGACGCATGGTAGGCCAGAAGTAGCCTATGTTTAGAGCTTTCTGGGCGAGTGACCTGCCCCCAGAGTGGTTGCCACACTCGCCGTCGTGAATTTTGCAGAGAACCTCAAGTGTTTGAGGGTACTTTATGCAGGTGAGATGAGGGCCGGAGTATGATCTGCTGATGAGCTTGTTGCCGTGCATGTAGTATCTCGCGGCCTTCTGCTGGACCTTTCTAGCTTCGGACTTCTCCGTTGGCAGGTTTCCATTCGTCAAATAGTCGATGATGGGGTCTTGCCAACTGGGGTCCTCGTCAATCTGCATGGTACCGATTAGCTCTATTTCTTCAATGCTTGGTCGGTCAAGGTGTTCGACCGGGATGGAGCGTCTGAACTGGGTATCCAGCGCTGATCCTAGGCTTGCCAGTGCGTCTGCATGAGCGTTCTCTGCCCGGGGCACTTGTTGGATGATGAAGGTGGGAAATGCCTTTAACAGCTCTTGGACTTTGTCAAGGTACAAGATCATCCTTGGGTGTTTGCCATGTATTCACCTGAGGCTTGATTCGTGATCAATTGTGAGTCTGAGTAGATGGCTAGCTTTTTGATTGCGAGCTCTTTTGCCAAGCGTAGGCCGGCGAGCAATGCCTCGTATTCTGCCTCGTTGTTCGAGGCCGGGAAGCCAAGCGTAATAGCTTGCTCCAATAGGGTTCCATCTGGAGTGGTGATGACGACCCCTGCTCCGGCTCCTTTTTGGTTCGACGCTCCGTCTACGCGCAATTGCCACATGTCTCTGGGTTGGCTAGGTTCTGCGGAGGTCCCGTTTGCTTTTGAACTTTCCTTCTTTTGGTTGACCAACTTCTCCTTTTCGACTGACGGGGTGAATTCTACGACGAAGTCTGCTAAAGCCTGGGCTTTTATTGCAGTTTTTGGCCGGTAGAGGAGGTCATATTGGCTTAGCTCTATAGCCCACTTCATGAGTCGCTGAGAAGCATCAGGGCTGTGGAGGATTGATCTCAAAGGAAAGTCGGTCATGACGATGACTCGATGAGCTTGGTAGTAGGGTCGCAGCTTTCTCGCAGAAACTACAAGAGCCAAAATAAGTTTCTCCAACTTCGGGTAGCGAGTTTCTGCATCGAGGAGAGCTTTTGACGTGTAGAATACCGGATGTTGGGCTCCCAGCTCTTCTCGGATGAGAGCTGAACTGATAGCTGAGTTGGACACTGCCAGGTATACAAACAGGTCCTCCCCAGGGACTGGCTTTGAGAGCAGAGGAGGTGAGGTGAGGTAAGTCTTCAGACTCTGGAAAGCTACTTCGCACTCCTCGTCCCATTTGTCCCTTTGTCCTTTCTTCAAAGCTTTGAAGAATGGTCTGCACTTGTCAGTTGATCTCGAGAGGAATCGGTTGAGGGCCGCTGCTCTGCCCGTCAGACTTTGTATTTCCTTCACCGTGGAGGGCGATTTCATCTCGAGAATGGCTTTGATTTGACGTGGGTGTGCCTCGATACCTCGTTGCGTGACTAGGTATCCCAAGAATCGGCCGGAGGATACACCAAACGTGCATTTACTTGGATTCAACTTCATGCGATACCGGCGGAGCAAGCTGAATGACTCATCAAGATTTCCCATGTGATCTGCACGTTTTGGGGCTTTGACCAGCATGTCATCCACGTAGACCTCTATAGTTTTGCCAATCTGCTCCTTGAAGATTTTATTTACAAGCCTTTGATAGGTTGCTCCGGCGTTCTTCAGCCCAAAGGGCATGACCTTGTAGCAGTAGGTCCCTCTCTCGATGATGAAAGAAGTTTTCGCCTTGTCATCCTCGTGCATCAGGATTTGGTTATAGCCGGAGTAGGCGTCCATGAAGCTGAGCAGCTGATTGCCAGAAGTGGAATCCACGAGTTGGTCGATTCTCGGCAATGAGAAGTTGTCTTTAGGGCATGCCTTGTTGAGTTCTGTGTAGTCGACGCAAACTCTCCATTTGCCCTTTTCTTGTTTTGCCACCAAGACAACGTTGGCAAGCCATTCTGAGTAGGAGACTTCTTCGATGAAGCCGGCAGCTAGGAGTTTGTCAATCTCGGCTTCGATGATAGTGACTCGCTCGGGTGCGAAGTTGCGTCTCTTCTGCGCCACTGGCTTGCACGCGGGGTTGACGTAGAGTCGATGACAGATGATTTTTGGGTCGATGCCAGGCATGTCTAATGGCGACCATGCGAACATGTCTTTGTTGCTCTGGAGGAATGTGGTAAGCTCCACCTTCTCTTCTGGGCTTAAGCGCGAGCCGATCCGCGCTTTCTTGTCTGGCTGGTCAGGATCCAAGGGTATTAACTCGACGTCCTCCTCGGGTTTCCATCCTTCTTCCGGAAAGACCTCTGGACGGATTTCCTCGGCTTGGTCCTGACGCTTTGATTGCTATAAGATAGCAAGATTCGGTTGCTCAACCTCCTCCAGATCCGCCTGGCTCACAGGGAGAAACTGCGCTTGTTTGCCTTTCTTCAGCCCTTGGGCGGAACATTTCCTCGCCATTGCTTGATCGCTGTTGATTTGGCCGACACCTCCCCCAGGGATTGGGTACCGAATTTTCTGATGCGTGGCGGAGGTGATGGCATTGATCTTGCCAATCCATGGTCTGCCTAGGATGCCGTTGTAGGGTGAGACCTCATTGATGACCATGAATGTTTGCAAGCTGACCACAGGTGGGGAGTAGACGTCGAGGTCTATCGTGCCCACGGCAACCGTTGTTGCACCATTAAAGCCAGTCAGCGATCTGGCTAACTTATTGATCTCTGTCTCCAAGCCCATCTGTTGGATGACCGCCAGTTGTAGGATATTGGCTGCGCTGCCTTCATCTGCATGGATTCGGTCGACCATGGCCTGAGCGATTTGAATGCTGATGACAAGGGCGTCGTTATGCGGCGTGTCGAGGCCGATCAGATCTTTCTTTTGGAAGCCGATCATAGGATCGTCTCCTGCTAGTGGAAGGTCGGTCGAGACTTGGGAGATCACAGTGGCCTGTTTGATCTTCCTCTTCTTTTCCTTGCTGGTCAGCCCAGACTCCTCAGAGTCGGCTAGGATTGTGTTAATCCTTATGACCTTCTGAGGTGGCTCCTTGGCGATGTCTCAATCTTCAATCCGTTGGATGGCCTGCTTCGCAACGAATTCAGTGCAGTGGCCTTCTCTTATGAGTTCCCGAAGATGCGCTTTCCAAGCGAAGCAGTTGTTCGTCGTGTGTCCGTGCGTCCCGTGGAAGGCACAGTATTTGCTAGTGTCCCTCTTGTCCGGATCTCCCTTCAAGGGCGGTGGTCTTCTTACCCAAGGTTTGTTCTTCACTTGGGCTAAGATTTGATGTATGGGGATGGTGAACCTGGTGTAGTTCTCTCCTGCCGTAGCCTCCCCTTGTGAGTGCGACCTGCACTTGTCTTTATTTCGGTTGTTAAATTCGTCGCCTTTTTGGCCTGCCCGCTTAGTTGGCTGATCTTCCTGCTTCGTAGACTTCTTTGCGGCGATTCGATCGTCATCCCAGAGCTCGTAGCGTTCCGCAGTCGCGTAGACCTCTGCCAGAGTCTAGCTGGGAGTGATAGTCAGCTCGCGGTACAAGTCGTGCTCAGCTGGAAGACCTTTCTTGAAAGCGGAGGACGCGATTCGGTCGTCACATCCTACAATGTTCGCCTTTTCTGCCTTGAATCTCTTGATGTAATCTCGAAGGGATTCGTTAGACTTCTTGCGCAGGTTGTACAGGTGGTCAGGGTTCTTCTTGATTGTCCGGTAAGAGGTGTATTCTTTGGTGAAGACGTAAGCTAGCTCCTTGAAGCTGCTGATCGACCTGGATGGTAGGGTGTGGAACCAGTCTTGGGCTGCTCCTCGCAAGGTTATCGTAAATACCTTGCACATTAGCGCGTCGTCAGCCTGGTGGAGGATCATAACACTTTTGAAGTGTTTTAAGTGGCTCTCGGGATCAGAATCCCCTTTGAAGTGTATGAACGAGGGCGTCGAGAATCGCTTCGGGTGAGCGGCCTGCTCGATATCGAGGGTGAAAGGCGTAGAGCTCACCTGGTCCATCTCCTTACGCAGTGAATCCTCGAAGTTTCCTCCGGTCTTCAAGTCTCGAAGTCGGTCATTCACGAGCTTCTCAACGTCTTCTGCGCACATTGCTGGTCGGTTACGTTGGCGACCTCCATGATATTGACTGACTTCCTCATTGTCCTCCGAGGGTTGACCTTCTCGCCTGGGCTGCCTAGTTGGAGTGTTGGTGGACTGTGCCTGCGAAAGATTCTCTGTAGCTTGTCGACGAGAATTAGTTCTCCGAGAGTGAGTAACGGAGCGTCTTTCCTCATGGTCCTCATTGTGAGGGTTGTCCAACTGGCCTCCCTGGGGGCCTAGCCTTTCGAGAGTGCTTCTCCGTGAGTTGACAGCTGAGCGCCTTTCTTCGCGATCCTCATTGCGATGGTTGTTTGGCTGAACTCCTGGAGGGCCTAGCCTTTGATGTACATCTCCCTGCGGGCCCAAGCGGGCACGAACGTCGAGTCGTCTGCTGGCGCGTTCGTCCATCCTTCTCTCCTCGCCCGGTTGTCCAAGGCCAAGGTTTTGAGCAAAACCTATTTGGTTGATGAGCTGCCTCATTAGATTGCTTTGGTCGTCCATTCTCTGAGCTAGCTGGTCGACTCTTAGATTAAGGTCTGCTTGACTTCGTGGATCGGGCAGAGAGAAGTGTGTGGAGCCCAACTGCACACGGGCTAGGTTTTCATTGGAGGTGTATGCAGGAGCGTGCGTCGCGCGTGGAGGCAATGGAGGGAATGCTTGGAGTTGCTCCAAGACTGGCCCTAGGTCGGCGGTGGTAGCGAGTCCATCTTGATGGGAAGTTCCACCATGTTCGGCGGCGGTGGCCGGTACGGTGGTGAGAGGTGGCGGTGCCACCATGTCGATCGCGGGATCGTGAGTGGAGTGGCTTTGGGTCGTCGCGGATCTAGCCATCGCGGCGGCTTTGCCTCTCGTCTTCTTGC
Organism: Prunus persica; assembly: GCF_000346465.2. NCBI lineage: Eukaryota > Viridiplantae > Streptophyta > Magnoliopsida > Rosales > Rosaceae > Prunus > Prunus persica. The sequence goes on from NC_034009.1 coordinate 8,183,889, forward strand.
TTCCAACCATGGTTGTTTGGAAGGCTTCGGTGGATTGAAAAATAGGTGGAACGGATTCCTTGAGCACGCGTTGAGTATAACTCGCGCTCTTAATGAAAGCACCAATTTGTTTGTGCAAATAATCTCACGGGAGAATATTCGCCCAATATTCCTTCGTCTTCTCCGCCTCTCTTTCTCCCTGCAAAACAGATCGGAGTAAAAGGACCACACCCGGGGGGTGTTGGCCAAAGGCCCTCCGATGCCTAAGTTAGGTAGGGTAATTCAAGGAAAACCGGGTGGCCGGAGCCGTGTGTGGTGGCCGGAGCCTTGTGTGAGAGAGAGAAAGAGAGGGGGTGGCTAGAGTTCTTGAGAAATAACTTCTGTAGAGTTTTTGTAAGAATTTAGGCGTACCTCATCCTTGTGCGTAACCAGGTATTTATAGTGGCCTAGGAGAGGTTGGTGTGGTTGGTGTAGTTGGTGAGGTTGGTGTGGTTGGTGGGGTTGGTGCATTTAGGAATTATGGATTTAACCAAATCCCTAATTAAATTGGGGATCAAGTAACCCCCAATTTGATTAGGTAATTCCCAATTAGGTTAGGTAACTCCTAATTAGGTCAAATAATTCCCAAATTGATTGGCCTAATTATTTGACCTAGGGTTTTGATTTAATTAGGTTCCCACAACAAGTACAAGGTCATTCCCACTAAGATTGAGTTTAACTTCAAATTAATTTAACCTAATTTACTTCACAAAACACTCTAACTAATCGAATTAATATAAACGAGAAATCAAACATATAGCATTCTCACGTAAACACATATGGGGTTTTTGAATGAGTGATTTAATAAACTAAAACAACAAAATTAAAGGACAAAATGAGTAGAAAAATCAAAGCACACAAAGACAATACATTCAAATTGATGAAAGCACTAGGATAATTAATTCACCACTAGTAATCCAACGTATAGCCTCTTATTCACCTACCCATTAACTAACTAATTGATGTTGCTGCTTTGTTTTCCTTTTTCATAAATTACCTATGGTATTTAGGCTAACCCAAATATTTCTACATACAATTCTCCTATGGTATTAAGATCAATGAAAACCTCTAACAAGCATGTAAACCCTAGGAGCATGGTATTTACTATAAAAGAATTACAAATCCTAATCACAAGAAGTAGCCTCAACTTAAGTATGGTATTTACTCTAATTTTCATAAGATAAACTCAATTAAAAATCTAGATGGTGATCAAGCATCAAGATAATCAATCAAGTTATTAAGCACAGTGATTAAGAATCCAACATCAAACAACAATCAATAGATAGGCAACATAAGAAAACTAGATTATCATACTAGGGCATTATGCCCTAGCAAAAGAAACTTAATTACACATAGTCATAGAATTCGGCATAAGTTACATAAGGAAGAAACAATAAAACCATATTGAAGTTGTGGTACTTTTCTGATAAGCTTATATTTTATGTACATTTTTGGGCTATTTTACCTATTTATTTATTTTTATCCTTGGTTTAAATTGTTTGTTTTAATTTGCTTTGTGAGATTTGTGAAGGAATTGTGAAAATAAGAGAAATTGAGCTAAAAAGGGGTAAGAAGAGGAAGATTAGAGATTAATTGAAAAAAAGCCAAATCATTCCTTTCACAAGGAATGTTGTCAAATTTCCTATTTTTATAATTATTGTAATTATACCTTAGATAGGTAGGATTTCTAGTAATATAAATAGGGAGATTCATCCATTGTAAAAAGATCCTTACACACTTCATACTCATAGCCAAAACACCCTAAGGAGAATAGGAAGAGAGCTCACGCAACCTTGGTGTTCTACTTGAAGGATTCAGTGCCTCTCATGTCTTCATCAATCGTCATGTTTCCCAATAAATCCTTCATGAACTAATTTATTTTTACTAGGACTACGATGTAGCCTAGCTATGAATACTCAAATTCTTTGATATTGTTAATTTTATTTATCAATACATGTTGAGTGTTTGTTACCGTTTTTAATGATTTCAATTAATTGACCACTAATTGCATGATTAGAAGAATTAGGTTGGGACGGAAGGAAATTCCTAATAAATAACTTATTGTAACAAGTACCATAAATTACATTGCCAATCGAAAGAGAGTGGGTTGACGGTAAGGAACACAACTCATATACTTAATCTTTTGATATTGACTACTTGCAACTAATCACATCAAATTTTGGTGCAACTCCAATTTTTGTCATTGCATGCATTACTCCCATGTCTTTACACATTTAGGATAATGCTTAGTTTAAGTTTGGGGGTGTGGAACTTTGTTGTTGTGTGTTTTTGTTTTTGTTCAAGTTTTGAGTCATAAAACAAAGAATTTTGTGTTCCAAAGAAACTTTTTCAAATTTTTCTAGCCCACAAAAGTTGTTTTGGTCATTGAATGAGTTCTAGCCCCACTATGTTGCAGTGTCTATATATTTTCAAACACTACATTGCAGTATCTATTTTTCTGTTAGTTGATGTGCGCATGCGCTAATATGTGTTTGTTATTCCAAATAGTTACATTTTGGTGACTATACGCAATGCCTATAATATTTTAGACATTAATATTGCATTTATTTTTTATTTTTATGCTAGTCGTGCATATGCGCGAATATGCAAGTATATTTCAAAATAGTTCATCTTTTGATATTTGTCATGTAGTGTATCATATTTTACACACTACATTACAATGTAAATATCTGTTTCAGCCACTTCGTTGTAGTTTGTATTGCATTGTGTACTTTGTATTGTGCATCATTAGCTTCGTGTGTATATATATAGAGGTTTTAAGGTTTATAACTTGTAAATTGATCTATTTATGTAGAATTCTAGAGCAACCGGCTGGAATTTGTCGCCAGCCACTGGAAAGCTGCCGGCTGCGAATGGTGGCCAAAATTTTCCGTCAGAGTAGGTGGCTTGCCGAAAAGTTGGCCGGCAACAATTGTTGGTCACAGGAAAGTTGACTTTTAGATTTTTGTTGTTGTTGTCAGTATAAGGGCGATTGACTTTAAATCAATTTGTTAAAATATGGAAACAATGGCAAGGTTTGTAATTTTGACTTGTTTTAGCAACAAGTCCTTTTTAGCATGATATATTATACAATTACTCATATAAAGCCTATTGGAGAGAAAAACCCAAAACTAGCCACTTGTCATTTTCTAATTGGGTCTTAGTGAGTTAAAAAATTTCTACTACCAATTAGAAAATAACAAGTGGTAAAAAATTTCTAATACCAATTAGAAAATAACAAGTGGCTAATTTTAGATTTTTCTCTCCAAATAGGTTCTATATGGGTATGTCATGCTAAAATGTGCCCATTAATGAAAAACCCTGAACTCATATGGTATATTTTAGTTATTGATCTTATAAAATTATGTTATTATATACCACATTAGTAAACTATTTATGGGGCTTAAACAAAAGGTCCCAGATTGAAACTACAGGACTAGAATGAAACATTGCTCAAACTATAGGAACATGGCCAAAAATAAAATCATGTACATGTTGAACACGGAAAACACCCTCAAATATGAATTCATCCTGGTTCCGACGGCAACATCCCATAGCTTCGGCTACTGTAGAGCACTCACTGATCGATGGGAACACACAATGCACAGCAGCCAGTACACTAATCTCTACTGGCAGTGACCATTTGATCTGAAAACTTTGAGGTTTAGTTTTTGGCACAGGGAGTCTGTAAAGGATTTTTTTTTTTTTTTTTTTTCGCCTTCTCTTACTTCAAAGTCAGATGGGCATTTTGCAACAGAAAAGAGTAAGACCATCCCCGATTTCACATGGAATTTCGAACACTGTCTTCACTGTTGATTTAGAAATGCTTCATTCCTTCTCCGCAATCACCACAAAAACATCCTTCACTGACCACCTCTGTCTCTTACTTTTGGATGGGGGATTGATGACAGCTCTCTCAGCATCGGCTAAACGGTAACCAATCATGACCTCTCTCCTCTGTCGAGCTCGCAAGAGTACTTCATAGAAGCTCAATTCCTCACCTTCACGGAGATAGAGATCTGCTTGCCTTATTTGCAATTCATTGCCCTGACAAATCAAACACAAGGTAAGGTTGGTGAAATAAGTAATTAACCACTTATAATAACAAACTGCACCTCCATCAAGAATTAAAGAACCATTTATAACAACAGGGTTTTTAATGATTTTATCCAACACACTAATTTGGGTGATCCTACTGCTTTACTGAAAGCAGTTTATACTTGGTCAAACTTGAGGTCTGATATCGTTTGGGACTTGGAGCAGGTTTCACAGATGCTTGGTTTTAGTAACTTGAATGCTTGGATTAAGATACAAGGAGTTAGTTTTTACAGAAGAATTCCTTTGGAAGCAAAACGCCAAGATAATTGGGCAGAGGGAGACAAAAAATATTCGGTTGTAACCGTCACAACTTCCATTTTCATAGTAAAAGGAAATCTGCTCTGTATTAGTTAGTGACTTGGGCTCCATTGAGGAGTTATCCTAAATAGTAAAATCTGGCCACTACACTGTTTTACCCCAGAAATTTATTAAACTACCAAGGGCAGGATAACAAATGTTGGAAAAGGCCCAGCGGGAAGCCATTTCACAATGTTATGATTGATCATTGGAATCAAGTGACATGTTCTAGTGGACAGTTTGAAGGGAGAGCTCATGTGAAGTCTCTATTTTGACTGCAAATAAAATTCTGGTACTACTGCATGGAATGGAATCATATGTAACAAAGAGAATACCTCCTCTGCAAACAGCTCTTCCAACACATCATTTATTTGCCGATCCTCAGCCACCATAGCCAATGCCATGCTTACGAGCTCATTCGATAGCACATAATCGCTGATCTTTGACATGGATAATAGATTTTTAGTCCTTGGGTCCAGAATTTCACTAATTATAACTGACTTATCTGAAGCTTGCTGCATTTCTCCTATCCATGAGCCTTGTGAGAAACTTCCTCTTTGAACATGTGTTACCATAGGGAGACGCTTAGCCTGGAAATTTGAATAACACAAGTATATAGGATTGGAACTGAAGATAGATAAACTATGAAAATTGACAACTTGAATCTCCTCGGCAACCAGTATGATATCTTCACATATGGTCCTCAAGAAAATTAAATCTTTGATGATACAAAGGAAAAATATAATTCTACTCGAATATCAATGCTATTACATAACTTCCAATGTACGCAAAAAGTAAAATAGATAAAAAGAATAAATAAATAAAAAATCATCCATTCTCTCATTCTGTACACTAATAATGAAAGCTAAAAGTGGCAAGTTGAATAGAACAAAACAATGAATATCAATACCCAGATTTGTTGGATGCCAGCTTTCTCATTTCACATTCAGTCATGTCCAGACTGATGATTCTAGAACAGGATCACAAACCACCCCCACCCCCCAAAAAAATAAAAAAAAATAAAAAAAAATAAAGTATTTTACCAACAAAATCAAAACAGGTTAACAGTATGTCTGAGAAATTACGACAATAGAAGAAATAATTTTTAGAAAGTTAATTGTACCAGTAGTTTAATGGTGCACTCCAAAATCAAATCGCAAGTACCTGAATATCACGAATTAAAAGTAATGTTGCAAGAGATCTGGAATCAGCTTGAATTGCTGAGTCTTCCACAGACTCATCAGCCAAAATTAAGATCTGTACAGATGAATTACTAGATGAGCACATGTCTAACCTGTGAAATGATTTAGACATGTTTAAGTAATTATCATAAACGTCACAGAAAAGTAAAGACCCTACACAAGGACACCAATGAAGGTTAAGTAATTGTCACTAACTGGTCTACCACATTTTAGATGATAAAATAATATTACTGCCCAGAAACGATACACCAATAAGATAGAAAACTCAGCCAGCAGGTTCTTTCCAATGGCAGGTCCGGTTGATGTTGATCATTTCATTTCACATATAGCATGAGTCATCATTTTCTTTATATATGAATTTCCATCCCTCTTACTACCTCACTACAGATATTTATAAAGGAGACACTAAATACTTTGTCGCTCACCGAATCAAAAGATTGCAAAGGAAGGCTTTCCAAATGACGGCGTATGACAGCATTCCCCTCACGATTAACTAAAGTTATATTCACCAACCGGCTGATGTCAAGGCCACCATCAATGAGCTTCTGTTCCCTCTCCTTTTCAGCAACCTCGTTGAACATCCAGAGCTCTGAACCAGGGGCTAGAAAGGCATCCAATACCTACAAATCATAGATGCATGAATCTAATTCTATAAGAGCAAAATTTAATAATCAATTAACAGCACCAATGTATATGTGGCAGTGCTACTTCTGAAACTTTTAAACTTGAATCCAGAAATGCAGTCTATTTTGAAGTTGCATGGGAAAACAGGAAGCTGTCTCTGAGATGAGTATCATCAGTTTGTACACTAGAACTGCACCCGAAGTACTGGGAGCATGATTGCAGACATCAAGTTTCATTACCATAATCATATCCTCCATATCTCGCCGCCAACCACAAAAAAGTATCCTTTCTGCAGACTTTGGAACAATAAAGTCTTTGGGTAGACTTCCTCTCCAGACCTGCAGCATTCAGGCGAAGAAAAAGAAAAATTAGGGGCATCAACAGAAAGAACTTACCACAAGCATATCATCAATGTCCCTCCTCCATCCACAAAGTAGAATCTTCTGTGGCTTTCTTGCTGTTCGGGCAATGTGTATGAAAGATGCCTCTTTGACCTGAATGATCAAAGTGATTATAGTTTTGTGAGTTTTAATTATGCTATCTTCCATTCACTATAACTCCATGGTAGGCATCATCCTAATGTGGTCTAAAAGAGCTTATTCTTTAAAAGATTGACCTCTAACTTATGGCCCTTTCTCTGCAGCTCTAGTTCTCATTGGCTGCATTTTCACTCAATCTTGTGTTCATTCTGACATTCAATGGCTAATGATCGTAACAAGGGGCTAACTGTAACAACAGCCCCGGAGAATGGTACTACCAATGTGTAACCATGAAATTCAACAGACATCACAACATCAAAGGGCACTACCTAAAATATCTATAAAGGAAAACGATCATGATCCTGCAATTTGAATGCACAATGGACATGTCTAGAACGATTAGGCCAAAAGAACGAATGATGAAGGCACATCTAATGTGATTAAATTTTAAGGTCAAGTAGTAGATGTGTTTCATATTCTAATGTTGTAATATGTATTGATTTATCCATCAAACGATTTCTTTTTTACATGATAAACAATTCTGAAACTTCATTAGTAAAAAAAGAAAAAAAAAAACATCTGCACGGAACAGCTGTATGAAAGTTTCCACAATAAATACTTTGAAACCAATCAAATAGCTTTTCCATTTGTTCCATATAATTAATCATCAGCACAGTAATTGAATGATTGCTTCCTAACCAAAAATAAAAACATCAAGGATCTGATGTGATATTGAGAACTAGCAAGAAAGGCTAATCGCTGATACCCAAGTCGCCAATAACTTTTCTCTCTTAATGCACTAATTATTTTTCTATCTCTGTAATATGTTTCCCAATGACCATTTGGTACCAAGTTGTTGGAGGAGGTCCTGACTTTGAATCTTACGGCCGATAGTTGCTGAAAGGAAAAAAATACTTATCTGCAGTATATTTATTTATTTGTTCTTTTGTCACCCTCAAACAGTGACCCTAAATGCATCATGACTAGGACAAGGAGAAATCAACGTCTCTGAGAACTAATTTAACTAAATATGTTTATTTTTTAATGACGTACCTTGAAGTTACTCTAGAATTAGTAACCTTAAGTAGACCATCAACACAAACAAAAGGAGAAAATGAAAAGTAAAAAAGATAAAACAAACTAGCAGAAACACCAAGCTAAAATTTGGAAACTCTATGCTTTAAAGGAATTGGAAATCACCGTAGGCAATGGTGCAGGAGCATAGGTATCGTCATCCTCGGCTATGACAAGCACTTCATCACCTTCTTGTAGAACATAAGAGTCATCAGGATTCAAAATAATTTTACCACCTAATGATGCAACCTTGATTCCACAAGGAATGGCATCAGGATAACTGATCAATACATCCTCAAAATGCATGCCATCCAACTGTGACCATCTTTTGATGTAGAACTCGCAATTTTCAAATCCAAGGATATCTTCCCATATCTGCTAGGTCCATCAGAGCGGGAATAGAAGACAATCAATTGCCATAATCGACAAGAAATTTAGTTACCAAAAAAAAAATCACAAAAAGTTGCATTGAAATAGAATTGTGTGACCATCCGCAATAAAGTTAAAGCATGCAACACTAACAGAAAGTGACCTGTGCAAGTCCAGGCTGCCTAGCACATTGAATCATCAAACGGCCAATTACATCATGAGCCACAACAGTCTCAACAAGATCTCCACCAACAAGTTTAACAAGAACCTCATTGTCAAGATCACTTAGTTCAACCACAATATGTCCTCTCAGCCCTTCTTTTACTCCAGTTAGACTTAAAACTGTTCTCAATGCACGGGCATCACTCTGTGTCAAACCAGTGAACAATATGTTGGTGTGTAGGAATAAAAAAAGGAAAAGGAATAGACTTCTGCAAAGTTGACTTATATGTTTTAAAAAAGTTTAAAGAAACTAATTATTTTTTAATAATATTATACATTACCCTAGTTTGACACAATATAAGTATATTATGATATTAAATATTAGAGAACTTAAATTTTCTAATTCAAGTATACCTGATCAGCATTTCCATCTTCAGCAAGGATGATTATTGCACGGGCTTTAGAGACAGAGACCTGCAAATAGTTGTATAAGTAACACATAGAGAGGCATACAAATGGCATGAATAGTTTCAGCATTGTATGCATGCATTACAAAACAGTTCTAACACACAGTGAGTGTTTCTATGATTGGCTTAGAATGACAGAAAATCTAATAAATATAATATTTTTGTTGAGCAAAGAATGTTTATGGCTGCTGAAATTTCAGAGAAAACAAAGAGATGAAGAAGAATGAAGAGAGAGGAATTACTGAGAAAGGAATTAGTTTGTTTCTTTTTCTATTTTAATGAAATTAAACCTATTTGTTGATGTGTATATAACAAAAGAAACACTTTGTAGTTGATACGTAACACCCCCTAGGACTGAAGTTGAAAATAATCAGATAACTAAAGTTGATCTTCAAATAGATAACTCTGAATTTCGTAAATGGCAAGTTACATTTCAAAGTGAACACCATGAGCTTGTGCCAAAATTAACAAAAAAACCAAGTCCAAAACACTTTAAGGTATTTTAAAATCACTCCATCATTTCATAAAAATATGACTTAAAGTGAGAAGACCAGACTGACTTGAGTTGTCACAAAAACCAAACCCATTTGGCCCCATGTGCCAACCCACATTAATATATCTTCATTCAATTATCTAACTGTTCCAGTTCAATTATCCCTACTGAGGTAGATCATAAAATTCTGTATAAAAATTGGAGTTATGAAGTTCATCATATTTTACTGTGCCCCTCTCCTGCCTCGCATGCTGCCTGAAATTGATGGGCGTCGTAGAGGAGAAAATTCTAACCATATTTTTAATTCAAATAACCCAAAGAAGGCAAGCACTCGTACCTTTTTCAGGTCAGCCAAAATAAGAGGGCTCCCACTTCTGCATATTACAGATGTTCCTTTGAAGTTAAACTCCATTTTAGCAATGTCAAGTTCCATTTCCTCTTTATCTCGCTCAGCCATGACTACAACAATCCCTCCACCCAAACTCTCATTGGCTATTGCAAGCTGATTCAATAACGATCCCTGAATTTACAATGGAATACTTAACAAATGGAACAAAAACGCAATTCAAGCTACTAAAACAGTTATCCTTAAAGTAAAACTTTAACTTTTTTCTGAAAACAAGCAAAGCAATCAGAACTTCACCAATTTATCGCTCCAGCCAAGAATTAAAGTATGGTTTTGCTCAACCACCTTACTTCTTCCTTTCCTCAATGAATCAAACTTCTCCGAAATTGCATCAGATACAAGTCCAAGCATCATTGCAAATATGAGCATACCGCCAAAGCTAATGGAAACTGAAACAAGCCTTTCACCAACCTTTTCAGAGTCAGTATGGTTGCCAGAATCAGCAACATAAGTCCACGATAACCAAAGGCATTCTGCTAAGCTATCATCTTTCACTCCGAAGAGTGCTAAACCACCAAGAAAAATAAGTAATAGAGTTGCAACTAACAATGCCAATGGCTTAGAATATGGGTGGACTGATAAAAACAAATCAACTCGATATGCTAGCTGTTTGTTTAGAGACACTTCTTCTGAAATGTTTTCTGATGACCTTGATCTAGAGACATAATCAATGTACTTGAAAGCTAGGACAGGCATAGATAAAAGTGTGAGGGAGACCATAAGAGCTAATCTTTTTAAAGTTTTGCTATGGAGATCACTCTGCTGCCCAAAGGAACTGATAAGCTCCGTAGAATCTGACAAATTGTAGGCTTGTAACGTAAATTCAAGCTTGGAAATATGTTCCTGAAAGCAGAGCATGTGTTTCAATTAGTATGGCCTCACCATTTAAACAAAGTTCCATACATTAACAGAAAAATTAGTAGGCCCAGCTCATATCTAGGGGACACAACATCGTAGTCAGATTGGAAAAAAGCAGAAAAAGAAATCATCATTGAAAGGCACTTTGACCTATCCGAGGAAACATGAAACCAGATGCACAAGCTGTTATATGAACTGAGCAACACATAAGTTTCTCATTCTTATCTTATTTGTAAATTTGGTTTTGGCAAGTGTTTGATTGAAAATTGTGATTGGCATTGTAGTAGAAAAGCCTGAAAAACTAAAATTGTGAAAGAGTACAAAAACGTACTAAAGCCACTACGAAAATTAGGGGGGAAATTAAGAAAACGGTAAGGAAAAAAAAGTACGGGATACCCCATCTTAGTGGCAGAAATGAAGAAAAACTCTTGACCTGGCTCACTCCAGCATTTGAACCTGCGCAAGTAGGAATATCCTAGGCGAACCGAAACCAGGCTTGTATAGATATATACGACATCTTCTGGATATCTTAAACCCCTAACAGGTTGGTATTTTTCTTCCTGCCTTGCAGGAGTGAAACAAGAAAAATAAATAAATAAATAAATAAAAGGAAAGGAAAAGGAAAGATTATTGAATAAAAACACCTCATCTTCAAACTAAGAGCTCTAACCTCAGAGAATTCTGAGGGATCTGCCAGAACCAACTAGGCTTCTGTGGTGTTTTCAGTGCTCCAACATAAAGGCATCATTGCCAATTAAGCACCTCTGTGATCCTCCTTACTTTGTACTTTTCCTTTTCCTGGTAAATTAATTTAGAAAATCCTTGGGTACTTTTTAATCCACCTCAAAAAACCACTCTTGCTCTACCCTTTTAGCCAATCAAATATTATTCTTGTTCTTCTGAGCCAGTTTGTAAAAGAAATTTTTTGCTTTGGTTTAACTACGGCTGCCAAAACGAACCCTAATTATTTTTTGCATTTTCATATAGATAAAAAAATTCTAGGATTTTAGGAATGGAAACCAATAGAAAAAAAAAATAACATTGAGGACTCCCATATTTTGGTGAGATGGTGCAGAATCAAGTAAGCCTAGTTACAAGTCTGAATGTTGCGGGAAGGCGGTGAAACACGAGTGTGTGTCACGTATTCAAATTTCAGATTAAAGTTTCTGTTTTTGTTTTTCCTTTTGCTGAAAAATTACTGAAAATCTTAGTTTTGTTTTTATTTAAAATTGGACTGAGTAAGGAAAATACAAGTATCCCATTATTGGGAATATCCTATTGCATGAAATCCATTTGAATCTCCTATTGCAGCCATCCATACACAGCCTTAAAGTTTTTCTTCCTTGTTTTTATGTTTCTTTTTTCGATGAATCTGGTATGTTATCTAAAAGATCAACCAAAACTAAAACAATAAGTTTAAATACCTTACTTTGCTTAGTTCCACTCATAGTGTTTGCAGGCTGAATCTTATTAAAGCTCAATGTTTGAATTTCACAAAAATATTTGGTATCTCACAAGCTTTTTAACCAACGATTCTGGTAAAGTAAAATTTCAACAAATTGTTAAAAAGAATCCTTTCGTTTTTAATGGCTATTCAAGTTAGATGCTATTAGTTTTACATGACAAACTAAAGACCAGTATCTGATCAACCAAAAGGACTATTATATTAATGTGTCTTCAGGAAAACAAAATAAATTACAAGGCAAAACGGAAATTGCAATGCGATAAGGTGTACGGGACGTACAAGTCAAGGAATCTTAGATGTCATATACGGAAATACAAGGAATTCATATAAGTTATGAGTTAATTTACTACATACATCCAAACTAAATTTAAGTTTATTTCATTTCATGTCATCTAATTTTTCATTTATTTTATTACAAAACTTTCTTCTTTTTTTCTTTTTTTACTGTACATGCCTATCGACATTAAAAGTGCCAAGTAATACTAATTGAGATGTCTCCAATATTTCATTTCTTTCATTCTTTAATAATTAAATACTGCAAGCATCGCAAGCAATAGAACTATACCTGCAACTCATTGACTTGGATATGTAAACAGAAATTCTGGTACACCACTGATGAAAATACTGTCGTCGCAATCTGCCAGATGCACAAAAAAAATTTGGGATCAAAATCATAAATGTATATGTATGTACATATATTAATTGGTGAGAGAGAGTACCGCTACGAAAAAGGCCATTTTCCACCGAACGTTGAAACCATTTCCCAAAAACTTATCGCCCGAAACCGCACTCGAAACCTCCGATCTTCTTCCCGAAACGCCGTCGGAAACGCTTGGAATGGCCTCGTTGACGTCGTTTTGCTGCGGCTTCTCTCGCCGGCGACCGAAGTCGACCCTCCGTCTAAGCCTCTCATGGCTAAAAGCTCTATGAGGGGCCGAGGTCGAGGACGAAACGCTGCGAAACGGCGGCGACGAATTGGGAGACGAAACGCCGCCAAACGGCGGCCGATAATCGGGAGGAAGGTGTTGGGACTGCCTGGGGTTTGTTGGGAATCTTCGAGGGTATTTTGGAAATTTCGTTGAGTTCGAGTTGCTGTGGATGAAGGGCGGTGAGGGAAAGTACCAGTCTCTGCTGGTGGAAGACACTGCTGCTGAGTCGGAGTCGAGGGACATTGTTGGAATAATTGTAAAAGTTTAGGTACCTTTTGGGAATTCAATTTGAAATCTGTTTGGGCTTTATTTCTTGCTAATTGTCTCTGCAAAATCGTTTTAAGAACTTTGTTAGAAAACATTGTTGGCTGTTTTGAATTTAAGGAAGGAGTTGTTAGGCTTAGAATTGATTAGTGCCTTGTTATTAAATTAATTTGGGGTGACAACAAAATACGTTGACCTAAAACTTAAGGTGTAATGGCTTCTGAATTTGTCTGGTACTACGAAATAATTTCTTTGAAAATACTTGTTCTTGTTCCCGATAGAGTAGAGACATACTAAAGAGAAAACTACATGAACACAAAGCTAATAGCCGACTTTGATTTTTTTGTTTTTGTTTTTGTTTTATTTTTTTTGTTGCTGCATATATGGTGTAGATGAGGAGAATTTTTTGGCAAATTTGTTTTGGAGAGACTCTCAATCCCTACATGATTTTTGTTGCTTTGAAGATATGTTGATATTTGACATCAAGCACAAAACCAACGTATATGACAAATGTTTAGTAGTGTTTGTTGGTGTAAACAACCACAACAAGACGATATTTTTTGGTCGTGCATTTCTTGTTGATGATATTGCAACTACGTAATGCTGGGTCCTTAAAACGCGTTGACTTCTATGAAGGAAAAAAAAAAGGCATATATATGTTGTCAAGGATGAAGTTTTCTCAACACACATCATTGAGATTATGTTCAGGCACATTACGAGGAATGTGAACTCCAATATGAATGACCCATAAATTGCAAGGGAATTTTGTCACGACCCAATTTCATTAGCAAAATGTTGTTCGCTTTGGACTTGGGCCCTAACGAGTTTGTTCCTAGGCTCAAGTTTATGCTATCTTGCTTAAAAGGTCTCTTGCTAGGAAATCAAAAGGGTGGATTGTAAGACTTGTGAGCCTTGAAGGACGCAAGGCGAGAAGGAGAAAGATTAGTGAGCAATCTCACATTGCTCAGCGAGGGAAATGTGAAGTGTCATATATGTGTGGTCACTTCACTTCCTAGCAAGAAGTCTTTTGGGCAAGGTAGCATAAGTTTCAGCCCATAAACAAAATCGTGAGGGCCCTGGCCTAAAACGGATAATATCATGCTAGTGAAAATGGGTCGTGAAAAATTTAGCTACTATGTGCATGACACTTTGACATCAATGGAGTTCGAACAACATTGGCAATGATGCACTATGAAACAAAAAATATCAGTTGAAGCTTATTGTTTGGGGCATTTCTTTGTTGATAATACAACCCTGAGTTGTGTTGTGAGTAGATACATATGGTTTGGATTGAAATGGTGCACTATAAACTAGGGGTGGGCACTCAAACCGGCGAACTGGAAATCCGAGCCGAACCGCACCGAACCAAATCGGAAAAAAACCGAGTTGACCAAAAAGTCAAAAACCGGTCAAAAACCGAACCGGACCGGTTTGGACCGATTCCGGATCCGGTTCCATGTCTTCAAAAACCGAACCGGGCCGAACCGAACCGGTGAAACTAAAAAAATATATAATTTCAATATATATTTATATTTAATGCTATATTTTTAATTTCACTAAAAAAAACCTAATATTTATCCAAGTTCAATGTCAAAATATCTCTCTTTTCTCACTTTAATATTTATTTTTTATATGAAATTGAATAATTTGTTAATTTTCAAGTAAAAAAATAATATTTCAGTTGAGAATTGTATTAAAAAATAATTTTAAAAAATAATTTTTATAATCCGGTTCAAAACCGAACCGGAACCGGAACCGGACCAAAACCGGTTCAAATCGAACCAGACAGTTTTTGAAATTTTTTTTATTAAAACCGAACCGAACCAAACCAGATGAATAGTACCGGATCGGTTCTAATTTTAGGCAAAAACTGGTCCAAACCGAACCGTGCCCACCCCTACTATAAACATAAAATATGGGTTGAAGCTTATTGCTTGGTTAACGATCAGAAGTCAATTAAAGAGAAGTTGATAAATTCAATTCGGCCCTCACAACATAATAGGGAAATAGACGGGAGCAATTTGTTTTTGATATTTTTGGACAAATTTAAAACTATTTGCTTGTAATGTTGCCCATCTTTTGATTAATTAAATATATATATTAATTAACTATTGATCTAACTTAGGTATTGACCCAAATGTCATACCCACAAGCCAATTCAAACTATTCTATTTCCAAGAGTATGTCTTATAAAGACCTCCAAGGAACTTTAGTGTTCCAATGTGGCACTAATTTCAACTCAAAAATGTTTGCAATAATATGTGAAAATTAAGCGTATAATACGTGAATTTTGTGCGTATTATTGAAAATTTTGTAAAAAAATACGTACGTACATGTACAAGAGGAGTATTGTATGTTTGCTTTTAAAAAAACATATATTTTAACGAGTGTAAAAAAAAACCCGAGTATGCTATTTTGAAAAAAAAATAAAAATAAAAATAACCCATGTATAGCCGCGCAGCTATACTATTTATATAAAAAAAAACAGAGGAATGGTATAGCGCCCACGTGTGAAAACAAGTATAGCCGAGCTGCCGAACTAGTTTTTTTTATTATAGAAAACCGCAGTAAAGCCGCCCGGCTATACTAAATAAATAAATAAATAAATCCCGTATATAGTCGCATGGCTATACGATTTATAGAAAAAAGGGACCCGCCTAGCGCCTATGCACCCACGTGTCAAGATAGGTATAACCGCGCGGCTATACGGTTTTTTCAACAAAAAATTACCGTAGTACAGCAATGCGGCTATACTATTTTTTAAAAATAAAAAAATTCCCAAGTATAGCCGCGCGGCTATACTATTTATAGAAAAAAAAAAATTAGGGACCCGCCTAGAGCTTGGAGCCCACATGTCAAAATAGGTATAGCCACGCGGCAATATTATTTTTTTTCAAAAAAAATTACCGTAGTAAAGCCATGTGGGAATAATATTTTTTTTAAAATAAAATAAAAAACCCAGTCTAGCAGCGCGGCTATACTATTTATAGAAAGAAACAAAAGAAAAAAAAAAGGGGGGGGACCGCCTAGCATCACATGTCAAAACATGTATAGCCGTGTTGCTATACTTTTTTTTAAAAAAAATAAAAAAAATACTTGAGTATAGCTACAGTCTATACAATTAATCAAAAAAAAAAAGGGAGGACCCGCCCAGCGCCAATGCCCACATATCAAAATATGTATAGCCGCGCGGCTACACTAATTTTTTCAAAAAAATTACCATAGTAATACCGCACGGCTATACTATTTTTGAAAAATAAAAAAATTACAGTAGTAAGGCCGCGCGACTATACTATTTTTTAAAAAAGAAATACCATAGTATAGCCGTCCGGCTACACCTTTTATTAAAAAGAAAAAAGAAAAAAGGAAATTACCCGCCTAGTTGCATTAGTTTATACTTTATTGATACTAGCCCCTTGGCACACGCTCATGCATGTGCCAATTGGTTTTTTTTTAATTTTTTATATAAGAAAAAATAAAATGGGTAGTTATCTATATATATAAAGCAAAAGGCAGAGAATGGTGAAACATTCAAAATACCGTAAAATGCCCTTGGTTAATTCAAACATTAAGAATTGAAATTATTAATTAAATGATAATAATATGGTAAATTCACATTTTTTATATTAAAAAATTTAAAATTAAAAACAAAATTAGATAATATGACCTACTTTTATGGAACATAACTACCCATATTATATTTTCTTAATTCTAAAAATAAAAGAAAAAAGAAAAAAAGAAAACCAATTGGCACATGCGTGAGGGGCTAGTGTTTCATAAAAGTATGACTTATTATCTGATTTTGTTTTTAATTTTAATTTTTTAATATAAAAGATGTGAATTTACCATATTATCCTCATGTAATTAATAATTTCAATTCTTAATGTTTGAATTAACCAATGGCATTTTCTGGTATTTTGAATGTTTCACCATTCTCTGTCTTTTGCTTTATATATATAGATTAATTGGCTAGTTTCAATATATCCAAAGCGGCTATTGAAGAGAGAGAAGTTTCACATTAAATCAATGTGAGAGTTCAATTTTTTTTCCTTCTTTTTTATGTGGGAATGTTTAACTTTGGTCTAACTTGTTCTCTTGAGCGAAACTTGTTGGAGGAACAACAATCAATATTATTCTAATCATTTAATTAAAAAATAAATATAATAATAAAATTAAATATGGTAGTAAATTAAAAACTGACTGTTCTTGCAGATAGAGGCTTACAAAATTGCAATGTCCTTGAAACAGAATTTCACCCCTACTCAGTACTTGTAGTTTTGCAGGCGTTTGCTCAACTAGGATACAACTATCTAAATCAAAGTCCTAGCACTAGGGCTTTGATTTCTGGCGAAATCTGTGTGTTTATTTCTAAGGCTATACAGGAATGATGATATAATATTTTGTGCGAATTTGATGTAATTGTAAAGACCCAGGCCTGTGTTTAATTAGAGTGGCTAATGCTACAGGTATCAAATAAAGACAAACCCAATCAGACAAAAATAATATATGATATATTTGAATTCTAAAAATAATTCAAATAAATAATTAACTAATCGAGTTTAATTTAAATCACATAGCCAAAGAGCCCCAAGGCAAGCCCATCTTTTGATTACTTAAATATATATATTAATTAACCATTGACCCAACTAATTAGGCATTGACCCAAAAGCCATACCCACAAGTAGGGGTGGGCATGGTTCGGTTTGGACCGGTTTTTGTCTAAAATTAGAACCGATCCGGTACTATTCATCCGGTTTGGTTCGGTTCGGTTTTAATAAAAAAAAAATTTCAAAAACTGTCCGGTTCGGTTTGAACCGGTTTCGGTCCGGTTCCGGTTCCGGTTCGGTTTTGAACCGGATTATAAAAATTATTTTTTTAAATTATTTTTTAATACAATTCTCAACTGAAATATTATTTTTTTACTTGAAAATTAACAAATTACTCAATTTCATATAAAAAATAAATATTAAAGTAAGAAAAGAGAGATATTTTGACATTGAACTTGGATAAATATTAGGTTTTTTTTAGTGAAATTAAAAATATAGCATTAAATATAAATATATATTGAAATTATATATTTTTTTAGTTTCATCGGTTCGGTTCAGCCCGGTTCGATTTTTGAAGACATGGAACCGGATCCGGAACCGGTCCAAACCGGTCCGGTTCGGTTTTTGACCGATTTTTGACTTTTTGGTCAACTCAATTTTTTTCCGGTTTGGTTCGGTACGGTTCGGCTCGGATTTCCGGTTCGCCGGTTTGAGTGCCCACCCCTACCCACAAGACAATTCCCATTTTTTCGAACAGACCCAACTATTCCAATAGACAAACCCTTATCCCCAAATTTTCGAACAGATTAAACCCTTATCCCAAATTTTCCAACATATTAAACCCTTATCTCCAAATATTTGAACAAATAAACCCTAATCCCCCAAATATTCGAACATAGAAACCCTAATTCCAAAATTATAAACATAAAACCCACAAATTCCAATGACAAAACCGTAAATAAAAGTCTAATAACGTACCATAATGTAGTTCATCATCTCTAGGTTCTCGTACCTCCCAACTCATCGTTGCCTTGCAACTTAGGTGGAAAAGGTTGTTCTCAAATGGGTGATGATGAGTTTGTTCTCAGATGCAAAATCTCTCAATTTCAACGAAGAAATGACAAGAAAAAAAAAAAGAATGAGGAGAAATTTGGGTTTAATGTGCAAAGTCACTCAATTTTTCTTTAATTGTTAGGAAGGGATCAATATCATTTTTTATTTAGGGTTTACTATTGAAATACCCCATGAACTTGTACCTAAGTTTCAATTAGCCCCCTATTCTTCATTTTTTTTTAATAAAAAATTAAGAATATGAATTTTTTTTCCACCAATTTTTCCCTTGCCGTCTAAATCTTCAACATTTCATCCAATTTTTTGGTTAAATCATTAAAAATAATTTTTTTTTTTGGGAAAAATTATTTTTTTAAAAAAGTGAAGAAACAAATATATGGCCCAGCTCATCTCTATCTCTCTCACTCCATCCTCTGTCAAACCCCAAGCTCACCGGATCTGGAAATACAAATCCACATGATTCAAACTTTTTACTCTTAAAAAAGTATGAAAAATAAAAATAAAAATGGAAGAAAAACCAAAGCAGGTACCCAAAGTCCCAACCCACCTAGGGCCAACAACAACTCTCTCTCCCACATGAAAATTCTCATTCTGATTTCCTCCAAAACCAACTCTAGCCCCAGCCCCAGCCACCCCATGCCCGACCCCTTCTCTCTCTCATCCCAAAACTTATCAAGACACCCATGAAAGTTTGGGGGAAGAAGGGGGTTGGGAAGATGATGGTAGGGATGGGTGTGGTTGCCAACCATTCCAATGCCATCACAGCAGCCAGTGACCCACTCCCTTCCCCGAACGCAACCCACCCCCTTCCCTGAAAGCAACCCACCTCCACATCCAAAAAATAAAATAGAAAACCTTATCCCCACCCACAGACCCAAACCCATTCGCACCATCCTCTTCCTCTAACTGTTGCTTCTTCCCGCGCTCGGAGGTTGGGTCCCACTTGTTGTCGGGTTGGGGCCGGAGCTGCGCTTCGCCGTGGGTGTACCGGCACCCTCTCCCGTGGTTGCAGGAAGCGAACTCGAACCTGAAGTAGGAGCAAAGGGCTGGTCTTCCATAGAGGGGGAACGACAGAAGGTTTCTGGTCTGCGTTTGTTGTCGGGAACGGTGTCATCTTAGGGTTGGTTTTTGTGGTTTTGCGGCGTCTGTGTCTGTGGCTGTGGTTGATAGAAGGGATTGCAGAGAGAGGTAGAAAGATAGAGAGACAGAGAGAGAGATATGGCAGGTGAGGTTTTATTTTTTATATTTTTTTATAACTTTATTTCTATTATTATTATTTCAAATTTTAAATTATTTTATTTTATTTTCACATTGAAATGACCAATTTACCCTCATATTTAACGGCAAATTGGATGAAATGTTGAGGATTTAGATGACAGAGGGGAAATTGGCCAAAAAAAGAGAGTTCATATCCTTGATTTTCTAAAAAAAGAAGATAAGGGACTAATTGAAAGTGAGCTACAAGGTTTAGGGGGAATTTCAATAGTAAACCATTTTTATTTATAATTTTGATTTAAAATTTTTAATTTTGGACCAATTAGATGCAGCCACGTGTCTTTTTTTTTGTTAGAGAGGGGTTTGGCCAAGAATACAATAAATGGTCGAAATTGCCCCTCAATTGACATCAAAAGCATCGAACTCGTGGGACCCACATATGACATGCAAGCAAATAACGGGGATATTGACAGTGAAGTTAACGCCGAAACCCAAATTGAAACAAATTAGAAAAATGATAAAATCGTTAAAATTTAGAGTATAGGACTAACATGTCTTACCAGTAAAAGTTTGGATACTAAACTGAAATTAACCCTACTGTTTATAAAGTATTGGACTAGGAGAAAGCAGCCAACGATCCTCTACGATCAGAATCGTACCCACACCACACATAAACAAACCGTGAAACAGTGAAGCACTAAACATTTAGAGTCGCTTTGCTCAACTCAGTCTCAACAAAACTAGAGCGATAGCAAAAGCAAAGAAAAATGGGCTCTGCTTCTCTGATCAATCCGTTGACATCCTCGCTCTGCAGCCCAAAATCAGACCTCACAGCTCCCAAACAGCAATGGGTGCTGGGCGTGGGCCCCGCCACCCTTACGTCTCTGAGCGTAAGGTCCAACAACAAGAGCAACAGCAAGAGCAAGCGCCAGATAGGGAAGCCTTCTTCAGTTTCCTCTGTGGTGTGCAAGGCTGTTTCTGTGACGCCACAGACCGCTGTTGAGGGTCTCAACATTGCCGAAGATGTCACTCAGGTAAGTACCATTTTGACTTTGTCTCTGGGAAATACGAATTGGGTTGGGTTTCTGCGTTTGATTTGAAGATTAATATGGTTCTAGATCTACAAGTTTGATTAATTTAAGCTGCTTAGGTACATGGATATTGGTAGATTCTTCTCATTTATATTGATGTTGTTGGTCGATTGTTCTGGAGTTGTGATTGATTCTTCTTTTAATTATATGGAAATTTATTTTCAACGTGTGAATACTGAAGATGCAATATTAAGTCTTGTTTTAAATTTCCTTTGTAAATGATCCAGATTATGAACTGGTTTTTTTTTTTTTTTTTTTTTTTTTGGGTTTTGGTCGAAACTATATATAGCTAGGCTAAATTATACAACATTAATAGCTCAGAATCAGGAAGCTAGGAGTGTCCACTTTATTTAAACTGGTTTTATTATTTTTTTGTGGTGCTCTGTTTGATGCTTGTGTACTGTTACTATTGAATATGCTTGGGGTTAGATTTATTGGGGGAGAAAATACAAGAGAACGATGTATTTGATGACTTCAAGTCACTCTTATGGTGTATTATATATTTACCATTTAACAAGAAAACTTGACCTTTTCTAAGACAATTTGAGAGGAAGAGATAAGTGGCCTTCGCCCTTTTGTTTTTTTATTTTTATTTTTATGTACTTGATATTGTGAATTCTTAGTGCTCTCAGTTTGATACAGATGGCCAACAATTGTATCTGTCCTATTTTGTTTTTGTTTTTTTTATTCTTTTGACGCATCGGTTAGGTGGCATAATTTTGTAAACTTTAAACAAATTTATAAATAAATATGAAGCAGGTTATCTTAAGTGAATCCAAGTTATTGGTAATTGTCTATATCAAGATCTTTCTGGGAGACTGGGACTTGTATGATTACTCACACAATATAAAAAGAGGGATGAATTCTACATAACTTTGAATCAGTTTTGCACTATTTTATGAAGGTATCTATATTTCCTGATAACGATATAAAATTATCTTTAAAGCACCAATGGGATGCTACCCATTTCCATTACTTTAATTTCAATGCCATTAGGTGTTACTTGATCAGCAAATAAATAGTTTTCTCAAACTATAAATGGACACTATTGAGTTGTTTATTTAATCAGAAAATCCTTAAAATTATGAAATTGAGAAGTTGAATTAATAGGAGAACAAAAATATTTGTTTCTACCACGAGGATGAAAATTTAAGAATTCTAGTCAAAAATTTGAAAAGTGAGCAGTTGTTGTCATTAGGGCAACGTTTGTGTTTTTCTTTTGGTGAGGGGCCAAAAGGCCTTCACAAAAACGACAAAACAGCTAAACGAGATCTAGTACTCCAAACATATCATCCTGTAGGAGATGCACCCAACAATCAGGAGGAAAAGTGAAAACTGATAAGCATAAGTAAAGAAAGTCTGAACCTAGCCATCAGCCTCATTCCTTTCATGATAAACATGATTGAGATGGCAAACTTTGTGTTTTTATTGAATAAAGGGTGGCTGTATTTGACCCCAACTTGTCCATAAGTTAACTAAGCTTAATATCTACACCCAACTCTCTTCAAAGAAAAATCTAATTATTTGCAAGTATAAACCACATTCCAAAATTACCCTCACTAGAACCCAAATTGAGTTACGTATTGAATATTGTAAGTAAACTCAAACAATTTATCCATGATCACACCCACCTACTGAACATAAGACTACTAAATCACTGGAAGCATCCATGAAGTTCTCCACTGAAATTGAAGCATCCACTCTATTGGGCTTTTCAGTCTTTTTTTTATTGGGGTTAATATTTGAAAAGAGAATGATCATATGGACCGAATTTGAGTGTTGTTAGGTTTAGGGCTTCAAAAGTTGTTTAATTTTAGCAATGATTTTGAGTTATGTTTAGGGTATTTGGAAGGAAGAAGATGAGTGATGGTGGATTATAGACGAAAGTATGAGTGGGTACACTCATGAAGCCGGATGTGGTTTATTGTTTGTATTCTAATTCAATTATGTCTTTTTTCTTCACTTTATTCAAGAGTAAAATTGGAAGTACAATATTCATTAGACACTTAACTTAACTTAAGTGGTTTATTGTTGTTGTTATCCGGAAGTTCTGGAATAAATGAAAGTCAGAGTATTGTAGTGTAGCTGCGTGGAAATTTATGATTATTTCTCTTTATAATCAAATGCTACATTGTATAACTTTCATTAAGATTGACTTATGTAGCAAAATTGGAGTTCATTGTGGATGCTGGGAAAATTAAACTGTATTTATCTACGTGATTGTGTCGTTTTGAATTACTTTGTTGCGGGAGTAGAATAACTTTAATCATTTTATGGGATGCTTCAAGTTGCTTTTTGCACTGAAATTCTATGTTTTCAAAAGCAGATTTTAATATTTATAGTATACTAAAGAAATTATATTCTCGCCTTTATGGGGCCTATTCCAAATCTACCCTACAAATTAATGTGAGAATTTTTAGTTTTTATGTTGTACAAAACCACACATCTGATTTTTCTGTATTTTCTATCAGGATTCAAAATAAAGCCTGCCATTTTTTTGTGCCTGATTTCGTATAAAATAAAAGTAGCTAAGACTGAAGAAAACCTTTGATGCTGTGTTGAGTACTGAAAATATAGTGAAATTTGGTTGAGTTGAAATGTTGTTCTAAGTAATGGTGCTATCCCCTCCGTTACCTAGTGATGTAGTATTAAATTTGCCATTTTCTGTTCCATAGTACTAGTAACTAGAAACCATGTGACCGAAACATTTGCGACTTTTTTTCTTTGATAAACTTGAAGTGCGTAGGTTTCTTGTTAATTCATATGTTACACTGGCAACTTTGGTGATGCAGCTTATTGGAAAAACACCGATGGTGTACCTGAATAACATGGTAAAGGGGTCTGTTGCAAACATTGCTGCAAAGCTTGAGATTATGGAGCCATGTTGCAGTGTCAAGGACAGGTGTGGAGGCAATGACTACAATCCTGTGTATTATTTGTATTGTTTTACATGGTTTAGAAACATTATGATCAGACTGAAGTGAGAGGGAAAAAAAAACCCTAGCCTATACAATACGAATAGAATAGGAATTAAATGAATTTAGGTATGCTGTTTTGAGATGCTGTCTAACAAGGGTGATTCAATATACTTGCCTGCCATAGATAACTGTACGTTAATACGTTTATCAGCTCAAAAAGTAACTACGGACCCCACATCTTGTATTTTAGGTTTAGGATAATGATGTTTGTATGAGGATTATATAATTGCAAATGTCTCGTTATAATACATGGTATTATCTCTATTGGTTTTCTCAGTACTGTAGACATAGAATGTCAATAATAAATGTTTAATATCACTGTTAATGTTTCTGGTATTTATCTTCAGGATAGGGTACAGTATGATAATTGATGCTGAGCAAAGAGGACTTATAAAGCCTGGACAGGTAACTGATTGTGGATATTACTCAACATACTGTATTATTAGCATGAATGCCTGGTCAAATGTGATGCCTAATGTATGGGGTCAAATGTGATAATCGGTCCGTTTTGGTTTTGGTAAAAGACCCTTTACCAATTCTAAATGACCAAATGGCTTGTGATACTGGATGTCCCAGCCGCATGTATTGTCCTATATTTACCACCTGCAATCGGATGTCTTTTAAAATTGGCTATGTGTTTCGTTATCATGCCTCTCTGGGTTTGTGTTGAACTCTCATAACAAATTGTGGATATTATGCAGCAATGGCCTTTCCCCATAATTTGGTCTTGGCTGTTTAAATCTTGAACCTTACCCTTGTTTTATTATTAATTCGCATTATGACTCTCTCTCATATTGTCATTTGGAAAAAAGGTGGATGATTCACATGTTTGGATTATTTGTGGTTCTGGTTCATGTAAAACCAGCCATGCCTAAGAAGCTTCATATTGTTTCTTTTTTGTAGCTTTCTGTACACATTGACTTAGTTTCTTTCTCATTTATTTTTAGAGTGTTCTGGTGGAACCCACTAGTGGAAACACAGGCATTGGGCTTGCATTTATTGCTGCCACTAAAGGATATAAACTCATCTTGACAATGCCAGCTTCAATGAGTTTGGAGAGAAGGGTTCTACTAAAGGCATTTGGAGCTGAGCTTGTTTTGACTGATTCAGCAAAGGGAATGAAGGGAGCAGTTCAGAAAGCTGAAGAAATATTCAAAAGTACACCCAATGCATACATGCTTCAACAGTTTGACAATCCTGCTAATCCTAAGGTGTCTTGGCATCCTATTCTCACTTTGTTGAACAATTGGCTCCTTTAGCAGCTAGGCTGTTCAGCCACATGTTACATTATTTTGAGGCTAATTGCTTAGTGCTCCCTAAAACTACAGTATCACATTGCCCCTGGTAAGTCAAAGTAACCCACGTTGCCCCCTGGTAAGTCAAAGTAACCCACCTTGCCCCCTTGATTGATTTTTGTGTCTCAGTTTGCCCCTTATCATCAAGTCCGTCAAAAAATTAGTTAAAAATGCTAACGTGGCATGAGTGGGACCCACAACTTTGCTGAAATGTCTGCCGCGTAAATGCCATGATTGTATGAATTGAACTATTAAAAATAATATTTTAAAATAAATCAATCCACTGCAATGTAAATTGAGCGTGTGTATTGGTAGTCTAAATCAAGCAACAAAAACTAGGTCACACCCGCATTGGGGTGGTGGTGGGAATCGGGTTGAGAGGGGATTTCGCAATTTGGGGAGGGAGGGAGGAAAGTGGGGTGTCGGGGGTACAGCGGGGTAGGTGGGTAATGGGGAGGGGAAAAAGGGGATTGGGGAATTTAAAAAATATTTTAAAACATTAATTTTAGTAATCAATTTTTTAAAAAGAAAATATTCTATTACTTAATTGCACACGTGACACTTACATGGAATACATTTCTGCAAAACAGTGGGTACTGTTTCTGTCATGTTGACTTTTTGACCAGATTTTAGACGGACCTGATGATGGAGAACAAAGTGAGATGCAAAACATTTGTCAAGGGTAGAAGGTGGGTCACTTTGACTTCCAGGAGGCAATGCGTGATTTGACCATACTTTGAGGGGGCATTGGAGCAATTAAGCTTTTAATTAACTACCATGTTTCAATGTTTTTTTTCTTTTCTTTTTTTAATTATTATATGCCGGCCCAAAACACTAGAAGTCATGTCAGCCATGTTTTCTTGGGAGGGGTTTAGAGTGTCCACAGT
Source organism: Prunus persica (assembly GCF_000346465.2). Classification (NCBI taxonomy): domain Eukaryota; kingdom Viridiplantae; phylum Streptophyta; class Magnoliopsida; order Rosales; family Rosaceae; genus Prunus; species Prunus persica. Next base: position 8,210,178 of record NC_034009.1, read on the forward strand.
GACGGTGGAAATGGTGCTTATATCTTGTGCAAAGAAATATTTCTACTGTCCTGAGCTTCACATATGTATACTGAAAAGCCCACAGCCCAAAGTAGTCATCGATCAATATATTCCAGAATAGTACACTGCTTCTCAAAAACAAAAAGAACTACATGTGCATGAGCTTGACCTTGGAAAGCAAATGAAGTTAACGAATTAGATACTAGTCAACTCAAATCCAAGAGATATATTTTACCTTGAAAAAGAAAAGTCTCTTGGCTGATTATTTTTCTTCTTCAGTCGGTTTTGATCATGTGCTTCAAAGCTTGCTGTAAATGATTAGTTTGGTTTTACATGGAGTCTATAAAAAGCATGTGAGTTTGACCTTCATCACCTTCCATAAGGACAGCAAATTGGCATAGGGATCCTCTATGTAGTTATAGCGTAATACCATTATGGCTTCCAATATGGTTAGATGTGTATAAATTCATTATATGTTCTGTATGCAGATACACTATGAGACAACTGGTCCAGAGATCTGGGAAGATACAAGAGGCAAAGTGGATATATTTGTTGGAGGAATTGGAACTGGTGGAACCATTTCTGGGGTAGGACGATTCCTTAAAGAGAAAAATCCTAAAATAAAGGTATGCTGTTTTTCTGATTCATAATTTCCAAACTGTATATGCAAAAGTGCTGACCAGCCTGAATCTGATAGCCTTGCCTTGAATGTGTCAATTAGAGGGCAAATTTAATTTGACGTAGATCCTGGTATATCTGTGTACTGGGTGTAGGGTGAATTATTTTCAAAGAGAGAATTTATCTTCTTTTGTGTTTTTTATTTATTTATAATTTTCCTCCCTGCCTTTCTTTTGTTATCCTTTCTCTTCTTGTTTTAGTTCCCATTTGAGTGACATCATCTGATCATTAAAGTAACAGATTATTGGTGTAGAACCCTCGGAAAGCAACATCCTTTCAGGTGGAAAGCCCGGTAAGATAGAGGACCAGCCTTCTAATGAGTTTAGTGTGCAGTGTTTTTTAAAATTTTCTCATACATTACTAATTGGAAAAATTGTAGCAATGGTCCCTGGACTAAGACCAAACTTTACTTTTCGTCCCTCATATTGTTAAATTGTTACGGTGGTGTTTCAATTAGATCTCATGTTGCATCATTGGTCTTTCCATCAACTTAGTTAAATTTTCTGTCAAAATTAAGGGCAAATTGGGAAATTCATAATTCTCTCTCTCTCTCTCTCTCTCTCTCTCTCTTTCTCTCTCTCTCTTTCTCTCTCTCTCTCTCCCCTCCCCTCCTGTGCGTTCTCCCCCTTTCCCCAACGATTTCTTCTTCCCCCATTCCCCATGACTACCACCTGCAAGCTCCAACCCTCAAACCTATCCCACAACCACCCTTTACCATAGCCTGCAACCCCAGAACCCCAGCCCCCATCCTCCACCCCAGATCTGGTCAAAACGACAGTTCGGCAAAGAAATTTGGGGCTGGGAAGAAGCGGCAAAAGGATTAGACATCCTCCCATGCTACGGTTCCCTGCTGTCCGAACCTGGTGCCGCAGCATGTGGGAGCGGCTCCTTAATCCGCACTACAACCAATCCAAATTTTCTCCCTATTGATATAAAAAAGGATGGACGTGAAGTCTGAGCCTTGGATGAAAGGGGGGGTGGGCGGGGAATATAGACACTGGGCGTAGCCTTTTTTTTTTTTTTGGTTTGGACAGTCAGTCAAGCACTCTCACGCCCACCCATTAACCCCTTATCTTTAATAAGCATTGCTATCGCCAATCTTGCAATCTTCAATTTTGGTGGGTGAAGAAATTGGTGGGGGAATCAGGGCTGGAGAGAGAGAGATTTGATTTATTTTTTTAATTTTGTGTGAAAAGACATTTTTGCCCATGTCAAGTAGGACTTGTCATTGCCATGTCATCATTTTTAACGGAAAAGTTGACTGAGATGACGGAAAGGACGATTTCTGAAAGTGGAGGCATAATTAAAGTACCACCGTAACAATTTAACAATATGAGGGACGAAAAGTAAAGTTTGGTCTTAGTCCAGGGACCATTGCTACAATTTTGCCTTACTTATTTTCATGTTCATTTACTTTTCGTTCTTGAAAATACAGGTCCCCACAAGATTCAAGGGATTGGAGCTGGATTTATACCTAGAAATTTGCACCAGGATGTTGTCGATGAAATTATAGAGGTCTAATCGTATTCCAATTTAATCTATTTATTTATTTATTTTGGTTTGTCTGTTTCTCTCTCTGTATACTTGAAATAAGTTTTAAACTGTTATTGTATCAAAGCTAACTTTCTAAGTTAATAAGATAGAATTGTGCTTTTCTGCAGCATAAATCATGGTTCCTTTCTTCCAAAACAAATAAAGAAATAAAAATATCAGGGTTCCTTTCTAATTGATCCTGTCAAATGTTAATTTTCTAGTCATTCATCTATGTATCGTTAATCACATAAGGTCCTTGTGAAGTTGGTTTTTTGTTTAGTTCTTACAGATTGTGATTTTGGCAGATCTCAAGTGATGAAGCTGTTGAAACCGCGAAGCAATTAGCACTCCAGGAAGGCTTGTTGGTATGCTCTTTTAGTCCTTGTTTTAGGGATTAATCACTTAACATGGGAGATCATAAGCGGTGAACTATGATTGACCTACCTATGTTTTGGCTAGTCATTGTCAGTTTACCCGTGATGAAAGAGAATAATCATAAGTGTTCAAGAGTGGTTCGACATTCAAAATATCTCTTTGTTTGGAAAGGAAGAATTCAGTTTTCTCATGGAGTCTTTGGTGATGACGATCTAGACTTGAGGACGAGACTTTTCCAACCAGGGGAGTTTGATGCAGGAGCATCTACAAGGCTCTTTAAAAGTACTTGGGTCCATTAGTCAATTGGGCTAGGGTTCTAGTTTCTTTAGCAGCAGCATTAGATACCTATCCTTTAATGAAATGGTTCCCAAAAGCAAATTAAATAAAACAGTGCACTTCATTCAAAGGAGGCCATCTCTGTATATTTCATTATATGGAGGCCAGCCCCTCTGGTTTATCTATCCAAAAACTTTCAAAAGAAAAAGTTCGGGTGCACATCTTCTTCTTCTTCTTCACGTCTAACAGCAAAAGTGCCGACTCGCACAACCTAGAAACTGACTTGTGCGTATTTTTTCATTCCAACCAATATGATTTCAACAATATTTTGCTGATATTTTGATACGGGATGAAGAAATAATCTTCACCCTACCTTTCCATATCGATCCCCCCTTTTTCAACATTTCGACCTATAATATCAGAAATTTCGACAATTTTTCTATGGTTGCTGCATATGGAGTAATGTTCTCTTGCCATACTGGTGTATCCAGACTATGAATCTAGACCACACATCCAGACTATGTTTATGTATATATTTTTATATGAAATTCTTTAGTTTAGTTGTTTAATTTTTACCTTCGTATCATATCAGGTTGGCATTTCTTCCGGGGCTGCTGCTGCTGCTGCCCTCAAGGTTGGTAAGAGACCTGAAAATGCAGGGAAGCTTATCACGGTATATCATCTCTCTATTTTTCCACTTCAAAATTATTTATGTATGAAATTGATGGAACTTACGCATTGTGAGTTGAGCTGCAGCATTAATTGGTATGCCCCGAGAGAAAGGGGGAAGGGGGAGTAGAAAACATAGAAGATGTAGGCTTTAAAATTTAATGGGCGATCAGAGGAAGAGGTCCAAAAATGGTAAAAATCCTTGTAAATGGGCTTTTTGGTTTAAGGGTTGGGACTAAGAAAATGCAGACGTTTGTGCTAGCATTGTTACTTGTGAGAACTTGATTTGACTGGGAGAAAAAGAATGAAAGTAGAGGCGGCATCGTTGGATACTTATTTCCTAAATCTTGGGGTGGGACTAAGAAAATCTATACACCTTTGTGAAGAATCTTTTCATGTGAGATGGCTTGATTTGACCGGGGAATAAGAAAATGAAAAAGAGATGGTTTCACTGGATACATATTTCCTACACTTGTTGCTGGGTCTGATATCCATCTTAACTTTCCATGTACAAGAGTCTGTGGGATGGATCTTCATTCTTAACTAGGGCATTCCCAACGGATTTAACTTGATTATGCACATTCTGATATTACTTTTACAAGTCTGGTAAAAGGAATAAAAGTCACTCCATCGTTTTGCATATTGAGTAGTGCTCTATGGACTTGCAAGATAAAATCCGGACCATTGAATCGAGGCATCCTAGTCATGTTCTGATTTTTCACACAATCACCATTTTCTTGGGCTGTTTTCTGTATGATCTCTGTAGAGCATGCGCTTTATATAATTACCTCAAAACTCTATTCCTTTCAATTCTTCTTGTATCAATTCATTTCAGAATTTGATTGCTTACAGGTAGTGTTTCCAAGTTTCGGTGAACGATATCTCTCCACCATACTTTTCCAGTCAATCAGAGAAGAATGTGAGAAAATGCAACCCGAACCATGAAGTTCCTTTGTTCGAGCAAAATTTGTTGACAGTTATGCAAATTGTTTATTCTGAAACTCTCATTCATAATATCCCGTTCACACATGAATTCTTTCTCTAGAATTTCTTCTGTATTCCTAATTGAGGATGGCGGTATAAAATTCTCCATCGGTGGCTGCTGTTGGAAAATTTTTATTATTTAATAATATTTAATTTCTATAGTGAATGAAAAATAAGTTTCTCCAAAGTGTTCGGTTTCCTTAGATTTGTGTCCGTTGCTGTTCAACATGCACAATGATGCAAAGGTTGTATCTCTTGAACTTACACTAATTCATAGATAGTTATTTTATCAGGGGTGCATTGGGTTTTATATAAATCAAGCACCCTTCATCAACTTGAGATATCCTCAGGCTGGAGAGAGTTCTTTCCGTGAAAAATAGAGTATTCCCCAGTACTCTGTTTTATGTTTGTTAAATTCTTCTGAGTTTTTTCTTGAGAGTACAAATATATAATTTGTTTGTCAGAGTTTTAAATTGAAGTGCTTCAATTTAGGATTATTGATTGTTGAATCTTTGGAGATGGATGCCTATAAAAACTGCAAGAGTTGGGGCGAAATCTGTTTTTAGGATATTGCAATTCTTGCAAGCCTCAATTGCAGAAGTTGTCAGTATTTCTATTTGTGTTTGTTGATTTACATTAATTTTATGTAAATTTGTTATTGTATTTGATGATTACAATTTTGTTGAGAATTATTAATCTAAATTCATATTTTCTATTGTTTCGCCAACTCTGACATAAATTTTTTAAGAGAATTACCATGTGAGTGGATTTTCTGGTGTTTGTTATTTTTATCCCAAAAGCCAGTTTAGCTACTGATTCAACAGTCTTGGTTCTTGTTAAGTTGCAATGAATTGGAGTACCCGTGGTGGTTGCAATATCAATAATTCATATATATATATATATAGTTCTCTTTTTTTGGACCCAAGAGACTTATAGTCACTCAATCTTAGATTTAATTCAAGGGTTAAGAAAAATTTACTTTAAAATATCTTTTTTCTTTTACCTTTTAAATTTCACCTAACAAAAAAAGAAAAAACTAAAAACTAAAAACCCAAAATCTGTTCTTCTTCCTCCCGCTGCCTCCACGTTTTGCTTCCTCCCATTGTTGCAGCATCAACGACTCCGACTCTAGCGTAGCCAGTGAAAATCCAGAGCGACTTATTCCCTCGCACTTCAACAAGGTCAGTTTCTTGTTCTTATTCAGTTTTTCACTCAATTTTCGGATTTGAAATCATGAACCCATATATGGGAATTTCAATTGAGTTTGTGTTAT